>NW_020229764.1:0-20655 GCF_003227725.1 Camponotus floridanus | reverse complement strand
TATATGATAAATAAATAAATTAATAATAACAGTAATATTTAATCACAATACACATAATTTCTATATAATCGGAATACAACGTGCGCAATATAATTATTATCATTTTGTGCGACAATAAAAATATTGCAACATTAGAGACGTATTTCATATAATTTGCACAATATTTATAATATACGTAAGGAATCAACGCGGATACAGAATTTAATAGTCGATTTCTTTTTCAAATATACAATTTCATGTAAATTTCGCGATCAAAAGTAAAATATATATCTTGTTCCGTGAAACAATTGCAAACAGGCTAAACTTTAATATCCTTATGCCTTAAAATAATCGCGTTATCGCCACGCTCAATGAAGAATAACTGGCTCAACGATTAGACCAGATCAAAATCCCTCTGCCGAGTGACACGCTGGTTAATATCTGACAGAGAGAAGAACGGTCCTAAAAGTGGGAAGCGACTTCAATTTGTTTTATTTCTTCTATTTCGGATCTCGCGAAATCGATTCACAATGAATAGTTAAGTGATTCATTAAACATCAGAAGCTTCTTTACAAGAGAACGAAACCCCGATCTTCCTGACTGCTCCCGATAACAGCGGCAGCGGATTAACGACTGTTACCCTTCTTATCATTTTCAATATATAATATTAAAATTCGCGTAAAAAAACATCTTCTTCCATTTTAAGAAATCTTTTCTTTTTACTAAAAAATGACTGGATATAATAGTTTTTATATACATGTTACAATCAAATATATTTAAAGGTAAAATGAAATACATGCGCTTTTATCGTTGCTTGATTAAATGTGTGAATAATAATAATTTTAGGGTACCAAATTTGCTCAAAATTCGAGACAAATCAAATCTGATAACAGCAAGATTAAAAAAAAATTCAACTTGAATATTTAGCAACATCAAATGAAAGATTATCAAAAAATTAATTTTTCTGTTGCATTTAACAGTTAAGACTTAGCACGTAACAATAATTTGCAGATATCTTACTGATATCAGAGTACCCATTCGATTTGTCTCGAATTTTTTAATTAATCACACATTTTATATTATATCATGCATTCCTAATATATTATTAAGAATAATATTAAAAAATAGTTTTTCAAATATGTCACAATTTACGCACATGTATTTTATTATATGTACACTCTTATCTAAAATAAACTAATTATAATATACATAAAATAGTGGAGCATCCAGTAATTCCTGCAAGTGGTTTCTTAAAAGAGACCAAAAATAAAATTAATTCAAAATTAATTAATAAAATATACTTGTTTGTAACCATAATTTTTCAAATAATAAAAATTTTGCACAAAAAAGTTTGCGCAAAAACTTATTAAATTAAATTTATATTTGAAAAAGTGAATTTTATCTATTATATCCATTTTTGAATTATTATTTTCATTATTAAAATAATAGTGATATTAATAGGAGGATATTAATGGAAGAACATTTTTAACAAAAAGAGAAAATATATCTTCTCTCAAAGTATAATGAATTTTGTAATTCGATTTCAAACAATGTACGGTGATTGTCGTTAAATCACTGCCAAAACATTGTTTTCAGGAACTGCCACGAAAACCTGGGTTTAATTCCTACTCTGTAATGAAACTTTCAATTTTCAATGAGGCACCGAACTAAGCGTTGCGGATAGATCTCACAAAAACCGGCGAGAAATAACTTTCCGCAATGAAAATCGTTTCGATTCTCCGCCAGTACAAACCGCGCATTTGCTAGCGTCCACCTGACATGAGGGACAGCGATAAGGCTTCTTCGTCAAGACAGCGATCACATCCAAAAACGTGAAAAAAACGCAATTGTTTGCAATATAATTTATTATAAAATCGTAAATCAATAAATCGTAATCTATAAATATTTAACGCGATGCGAAATTCTCGAAATACATTAAATTAAAAACGATAATCAAAGAAAACTATTTTGTTTTACAGATTTTAATTTCCGCATGATTGATAATGTTTAATATTTCGCAATATTTTATTTTCGAATATACTTGTGTTTTCTATAATATTAAAAGAACGACAAATTTTACGTAAAAAGCTAATATATAATTATTGGGTTAACATCGTGTTTTTCTTGATTCACTTTTATTTAATAACCTTTATATTATGTAAAAAAATTTTTTTTACGGTATTTGCGCGATTACGAAAGTTTCTCGAATTTATTAATAATCTTTTAGTATAAAAAATAAGCTATCCAAATATTTGAATAATTTTGCAATAAAAATATTCAAATAAAATATATCAAATGTGTTAATTAAACAAATTTTGTTATTGTACGTATTCACCTAATTTCGTGTAATGTACAATAGATTTCTTTTACATTATTACAACTAGATTATAATTTCTATACAATTGCAAAGAAAATTATGAAAAATAAAAAATAATATAATTACAATTTATAGATATAATTATAATGTTAATTACAATTTAATAATTGATGCTATTAGTATCAATATTCTCAACATAAGAAAATTGCAAAATTTTTATTATTTCAAATGATTATTCAATGATAATCAATGTATATGATTTCAAATAAGTTAGAAAAAAAATTAATATTATCATAAAAAATAAATATTATCATATTAGATACTAATAACATTCACCTTTGAATTTAAAATTGTATAATTTAAAAAAAAAATACAATTTTTAGTAGTGATAAAATAAAATATTAATACAATTTACAAAAAATAAAATATTAAATTTAGTACATGTTATACGTATAATAAAATGCAACTTAAATGTACATTATGTATTTAAGTTACATTTTTTACATTTTCCATACATTAATTTTTTTTATTTTTATTTATAGTTTTTTTATAATTAATTTCAATTCTTTATATACAATTTATTTAATTTTATATGAAATAAATTATATATATATATTTAATTTTTATATGCCCTAATAGCCCTAACAATCTTAACAACCCTAACAGACCTAATAGCCCTAACAAGCCTAATACAGACCCCTAAAAATAACATATTTTTATGTTTTTTTTTCTTGAAAATAAATTTAATTTTTATATGCTTTAATAGCCCTAACAAACCTAATAGGCTTAACAAACCTAACAGTCCTAACAGCCCTAACAGACCTAACAAAGACCTAACAGCCCTAGCCACTCTACTTGCTGGCTTACGCCAGCAGAAATTCACGATCAAGTAAAATTTGGGGAACCCTAATTAGGAATCCGCGATAATGAAAAATTTAGGAAGCCCTAACCGGAAATTCGCGATAAAAGGAAGCCTTAGCGGCGCAACACATCTTTTGGTCAATATTGCCAATATTGATGTATTTTCCAAGCCAGTTATCTCTGCTTCTGGCTATATTCATTTTGACGACTATTTGTTTACGATATTATGATCGTATTTTAACGTGCGTCATTTAGTCGTCAGAAATCGCAAAATAAATTATCATGCATAAAATATAATTAGCATGCATTTTAACTCTCGGTCGGTGGGTTGCTTATAAATATTTTTATTTTTTAGATTAAATATTTAGAAATTAAAAATCTATTTTTAAAATCGTTTTGTAAAAGTCTGTGTGTCCATATATATATAATGGAAATAAATATTTCATGTATGTCTATATCTATTGTTATTTTACAAATATTTTTTCTTTTACTTTAATTTTTACACGTTTTATCCCGCCAATCAAGAGTTAGAAGCAACGGATTTCTTCATGCATTTACAAATCCTTTGCTTCAAAATAAAAAGTTGTCACTTACCGGCACTGATGCGCAACAGCGGAATTGATATTGAAGCTATGTTGTCTGTAACATACAAATATAAAATGCAAATTATATCAATGTTCAAAATAATTAATATTTTAAGAAATTATTATTGGACTCATTGAATTTTATATCCGATATACGCAATTATAAATAGATGTATAAATATGAAATAATTTTATAAGTAATTAATTTTTTTTAAGTAGAAACTTTTATAGAAAGAATTATTATAAAAATTTGTCCAATTTTATCATGTTTAAATCATTTATATAAATCAAATTAATTAATTAATTAATTTATATAAAATTAATTAATAAAATATAAATAATAATACACACCATCAGGTTGTTCCGCTGGTGCAAGATGCCTTTCCTAGGCCTGCTCCTCCTCTCAGATCATCTGGGTTGGTTACATCTATAACATACACATAGAAAATCCAAATTATAATAACGTCCAAAATAATTAATATTTCAAAGAATTATTATTGTATGTATTGTGTATCTTATATTCAATCCATATAATAATAAGTAGATTCATAAAATAATTCTATAAATTAAAGAAAAACATTATTAATAATTCTTTAATAATTTTATAAAAGCTTATATCTTTACAAGAGATTATAGCTTTTATTTAAAAATCTTTTTCTCTCTTATTTAAATCATATAATTAAACAAATCAAATTAATTGTTGCGATTAATTGTTTGATTTAAATTATAATAAATATATTTAATATTTAATATATAATTACAAATAAATAAATTGCTTACCAGAAGGTTGCTCTGCCGGAGCCTGATGCCTCTCCTAGGCCTCCTCCTCCTTTCAGTTAGACGCGCGATATTTAACGGCACTCCCGCACTCACGAGCGATATTTTTATATCGCTGTTTTCGCACTTTTACGCGCGATACTGAACGGCACTCCCGCACTATTCGATACGATTAAAAATTTTCTGTTTTGTCGCGCGATGTATATATTTAATATATATATACTTTAAACGGCACTTCCGGTTTCGATATGAGCGAAAATCCCGTTTCACTTGTGAAAGTGGGATTGCGAGAAAGTCCAACGCGAAAACGCGATAACGCGATGACGCGAAAAAGCTAAACGCGAAAACGCGATAACGAGACGCCGCCGTCCGCGACACGTTGACGGCACCGACGACGAAAAGAAATATACATATATATATTTTTTTCTTTTTTTAATAATATTTATGTTTTTTTTTCTCTGAAAATAAATTTTAATTTTTATATTCCCTAATAGCCCTAACAAACCTAACAGCCCTAACATCCCTAACAGTCCTAGCAGTCCTAACAGCCCTAGCCGCCTTACTTGCTGGCTTACACCAGCAAATTCGCGATAAGGTGCAATTTGGGAAGTCCTAATCGGAAATTCGCGATAAAATTTAAAGAGCCTTAACCGCGCAACACATCTTTTGGCCAATATTGACCATGTATTTTTCAGGCCAGTTATCTCCACTTCTGGCCATTCATTCTGACGACTAATTTGTTTCAAAAACGATCATGCGATATTATGATCGTTTCTTTAACGCACGTTATTCAGTCGTCAAAAATTGCAAGTTATAAATTATCATGCATAAAAGATAAAAAGCATGCATTTTAACTCTCGGTTGGCAGATTGGTTAGAAATATCTCTATTTTATAGATTAAATATTTATCGATTAAAAACCTATATTTTTATAAAATTGTTTTTTATAGAGATCGATATATAATAGAATTTTAGAATATTTCATGTATGTCCATCATACAATTGCAACAAAAATATCATCTATCTTTATTAAAAATATTTTTCCTTTACTTTTTCACTTTAATTTTTACTCGCGTATTGTCTCGCCAACGGAGAGTTAGAAGCAATGGATTTCTTCATGCATTTATAAATCCTTTGCTTCAAAATAAAACGTTGTCACTTACCGGCACTGATGCGCAACAGCGGAATTGATATTGAAGCTACGTTGTCTGTAACATACAAATATAAAATGCAAATTACATTAATGTGTAAAATAATTAATATTTTAAGAAATTTATTATTGGATTAATTGAATTTTATGTCCGATGTGCGCAATTATAAATAGATGTATAAATATGAAATAATTTTATACTCTCTAAAAGTGAATCAGTGAAAATATCACTAATTTAAACAGTAAAATAAGATTTCACTGAGAATCAGTGAGTATTTTACTGATCTTCAGTGGAAACGCTTATTTTTTTTTGTTATTTTATCTTATATCTCACTGATTATGGTCAGTTAAAATAAAATTGTAAAATCGATCAATTTTACTGTAAAACCAGTAATCGCTAGTTCGTTCATTTACCGCTACAATTGCTATCTCTCTCGTATTTGATTTTAGTTACAAGAATTATATAAAGTTTGCAAAGAGCGACATTTAAAATTAGAAGTATTACTTCGATTTAATTTCTGATACAAGCTCAATAGAGAGGCTTCAGATATTAAATCGTTCTTTATAAGTCGGACAAATAAATGTCTGGCGACTTAATAAAAATGATTTGTTATCTATTTAAAATAACAAGTTCAATATGTATGTAATATAAATAAAATAAAATTTTTAATATAATAAATATTTAGTAAATATAAATAAAATTTTTAATTTTATATGAAATAGATAGAGAGATGAATTATAGTTAAATATTACTGACAATAACGAAAGAAATATTATTGATATTGAGAAATATTACTGATTGAAACAGTCAAAATTATTAACTGATTTCTTCAATAAAATATCACTGATTTACAGTGCTATACTTATAACTGCTGTAATCAGTGACTATTTACAGTTTTTCAGTGATAATACACTGATTCACTTTTAGAGAGTAAGTAATTAATTTTTTTTAAGTAGAAACTTTTATAGAAAGAATTATTATAAAAATTTGTCCAATTTTATCATGTTTAAATCATTTATATAAATCAAATTAATTAATTAATTAATTTATATAAAATTAATTAATAAAATATAAATAATAATACACACCATCAGGTTGTTCCGCTGGTGCAAGATGCCTTTCCTAGGCCTGCTCCTCCTCTCAGATCATCTGGGTTGGTTACATCTATAACATACACATAGAAAATCCAAATTATAATAACGTCCAAAATAATTAATATTTCAAAGAATTATTATTGTATGTATTGTGTATCTTATATTCAATCCATATAATAATAAGTAGATTCATAAAATAATTCTATAAATTAAAGAAAAACATTATTAATAATTCTTTAATAATTTTATAAAAGCTTATATCTTTACAAGAGATTATAGCTTTTATTTAAAAATCTTTTTCTCTCTTATTTAAATCATATAATTAAACAAATCAAATTAATTGTTGCGATTAATTGTTTGATTTAAATTATAATAAATATATTTAATAATTAATATATAATTACAAATAAATAAATTGCTTACCAGAAGGTTGCTCTGCCGGAGCCCGATGCCTCTCCTAGGCCTCCTCCTCCTCTCAGTTAGACACGCGATACTTAACAGCACTCCCGCACTCACGAGCGATATTTTTATATCGCTATTTTCGCACTTTTACGCGCGATACTGAACGGCACTCCCGCACTATTCGATACGATTAAAAATTTTCTGTTTTGTCGCGCGATGTATATATTTAATATATATATACTTTAAACGGCACTTCCGGTTTCGAAACGAGCGAAAATCCCGTTTCACTTGTGAAAGTAGGATTGCGAAAAAGTCCAACACGAAAACGCGATGACGCGATGACGCGAAAAAGCTAAACGCGAAAACGCGGTAACGAGATGTCGCCATCCGCGACACGTTGATGGCACCGATGACGCGAAAGGGTACTTAGCTTCCTCTTCAGGCTCCTTAAGATTTATTCTAAATTAAAAAATTTAAAATAAACTTCAAGGCACCATCCAAGTACTAAGCCCTCCCACCGCGACAAGGTGTACCCCGTGGGAGGGTTTTATTATATATAATTTTATATATAATATAATATATAATTAATAGATATATAATTATAAATCTTCTTTATAAAACTCAAAATAATTCATTTTGTAAAACTAATTATTACGCGTAATGAATTTGTTGTTTTCATTATTGATATATATATGCAATACATATATATTAATACGATTATAGTCGAAAGTTTAATATAATTGAAAGTCATGATACAATAATCGTTTAATTAATAATTAATTTAAGAATATACGACGTATTTCGCACTACGATCTTTATTGCTCGAGTGTCGCTTTATGAATGATACGAAGGCCATACGTTGTACGACTAGCGCGCTATTGTTTACGTCAAAATCGAATGCCGTGTTATTGTTCGTTCGTCATATCGAAATATATTGTATTATATTTTATATTACAATATAAGGTAATATAAATATGTTAACGTAGGATATTTCGATGACAAACAGATAATAATATCAATCTTGGCGTAAACAATACGTATTTTTATTATATTATATCATATTATATTATATTATATTATATTATATTATATTATATTATATTATATTTTACATATTTTAATACAGCAAATAATTTTTCGATATTGATCGCGATCGCGTCTAGAAAAGAATTTAACGAAGCGTCTTGTACTACTACTTTACTCTTTGAGTGTCATCGCGCGAATGATAATAGAACCGAACAAATTAATCCAAAAGACCGTGTTATTATTATTTTTGTACCGAAACATTTTTCAAGACTATGGCATATAAACATATAAGAATATATGACATATTTCGCACTACGATCTTTACTGCTTGAGTGTCGCTTTGTGAATGATACTAAGACCGTATGACTAGCGCGCTATTGTTTACGTCAAGATCGAACGCCGTGTTATTGTTCGTTCGTCATATCGAAATATATTGTATTATATTATATTATATTATATTTTATATTATAATATAATATAATAAATACAGCAAATAATTTTTCGATATTGATCGCGATCGCGTCTAGAAAAGGATTTAACGGAGCGTCTTGTATACCACTACTTTACTCTTTGAGTGTCGACGCGCGAATAATAATAGAACCGAAAAAGTTAGTCCGAAAGACCGTGTTATTATTATTTTTTTATCGAAACATTTTTCAAGACTATAGCATATAAACATTAGCGCGCTATTACGGCACCAAGGTCGGTTATTGTTTGTTCGTCATCGAAATATTTTACGTATTTTAATATATACATATATGTATATATGGAATATATTTAAGTATATAACAGTATTTTAGATTACATAGATTTTTTAATTATAGGATTATTTATTAAAAGATTGATATATGGAGTCTTTCATTATGTTTAGATTCATGATTCAATTATTTTATTGTGTGTTCTCACAATTCAAAATATTTCAATGATTGAAAAATAAAGCATCGCAGATATATTGTATTTGACTCTATAAATATCTATAAATACTAAAGAAATAATTTCTGCTCGTAAAAATCAATTTCATATCGAAATAATAATTTATTATTTTAGATTTCTGTTACTATAATTCTTTCTTTGATTAAATGAATAAATTACGATTAAATGCGATAGAGAATTTTTGTCGCGATTTGTATATAGATATTAATTATGTGTTATTTATAAAAGTTAATTAATCATATAGTTATAATAAATAATTTTCGGTGTTGATCGCGATCGCATCTAGAAAAGAAATTTAACAGCGTATCATTATATTACTCATTAAAAAATATTAGACAATAACATATAAAATTATATAAATATGAATAAATATGAAATTATATAAATATGAATAAATATGAAATTATATAAATCGTTTCATAATTGGCATGCAGATGTTACAAATGCTATCTACATCTGATTTATATAATATTTCATATGTCATTGTCTAATATTTTCGAATGTGTAATAATATTAATGTCACGTTGAAGGTAGATTAAAAGATAATCCGAAACGTTCGTATTTATTGTATGTATTGTGACGAGTAATTTGAAATATACTAATAATTTAAATATAATAATAATTAAAAGAGAAAAGATTTTTCTTGTGCTCCAGTTATCGCGCTTTTTATTGGCTCTTAGTTATCAATTGTTTAGTTAATTTTTAATTATTATTATTTGAGCCAATTTTTTATTTTAATTTTAATACTTATATTATTTAATATTTAAAAATAATATTTAAAAATAAACTAGAATATTTTTTGTGTTATAATTTATTTTCAATGATGAACCGTTGTAATAAAGATCACGTAAAAATGGCGGTGCGATGGTGATGATGGATGATGTGTGATTAATATATTTTATCAAGGAATATATTAATAATTAATTATATTATTAATACAGGGAGAGAAAGACCACCCAAAACTTTAGATTTGTATTAAAAATTTAGCGTTTTGCATTATCGATACTTGTGTTACTGACGGAACAATCCAAAATAATGTTACCTACTGAAAACATTCATTATTTAGCTTCGTAGTTCATGTCCACGTTTTTATTTCAGAGGGCGTATTGCCTTTAGGAATTACCCAAGTGATCTATAATGTTTCTTATTCTTCTTTCTGATTGAAATTAATTGAGGCAAATATTTTTTTTAATTAAACGGTAGTATATATTAAATTACATATAATAATGGCGATGGTGGTGATAGATAATGAGTGATTAATATATAATATAATATAATATCGGGTAATATATTTTAATAACTTGATAGATAGATAGATAGATAGATAAAGAAATAGAGAGAGAGAGAGAGATCACAAAACTTATTTATATTACAAATTTATTTAATATATACAAACGTTTTGCATTACTTATGTTATCGACATTTCGTGTACGAGGCCATCAATGGAATACAATCCGAAATTATGTTACCCATTGAAAACATTTGTAGATTTGACTACGTAGTTCATATTTATATTTTTTTGTTTATAGGATGCATTGCTTTCAGAGATCCTAAGCAATAAAAAGCAGACTATGACAAAACAGAGTGAAAACTATGAACAATTTTGTTGTTTGTTTTATAGATTTTAAAAATGGCTTGTCGTATGCTACATATTTGTAGAGTTGTAAATAATTTGATAAAAATGTTCAATCTGTAAACAATGGTAACACAAATGAAATATATCATTGTCTCTAAATCATTATATGTAATTAACATATAATATGTATTTAAAATTAATTTATCAATTTAATTCTAATAAAATTATGAAATTTTTTTCAGTATATATTATGTTTAATATTGTTTAATTTATTGCTTGTCAGTCATTCACATTTATTAAAAATAGTCACTTTATTAAATAATGTGAGAAACTCTATGTTCTTTGCGAATAGTAAGTAGAACTTTTATGGATATAGCATTTTGATAATAGTTTATATTTACAGTAGAAAATAGTTTGTATTTCACTGTGCTTTTGTTCTATAGGACCTGAAGATGAATTATGAAAGGATTGACAAGTATCAGTAATGCAGGAAGATGCAGAGGTACAGCAAGAAGAGTAGTGAAAAGAGAGACCTAAATAAGGAGCAAATTATTGGCATGGGAAAAATTCCGATACAATTTCCTGGTCTAAACACTCCTGTGTTTAGAGGAAAAGAATTAATTCAACAGCAAAAACTGTTGTAAATCTTGAAAGAAAGCAAAAATGGAATTACCACAAAGTCAGACCAGATCAATGCAAATAAAATTATCGCCATTGGAATGTGGTTGGACGAGTGTTAAATGGATGGCAGAAGCATTGAATCAGATCTTATTGGAAAAGGTTAATATTTATGCTATTATTGGATTATAATGGTTAAATCACACACATACAAAAATCATGTGATACGATGTCTATTTTCAATTTTTTTTTTTGATGTTCAGTTCTAAATATTAGAATTTATATAATTAATATCTTTGTTTTCTGCAGATACATTTGAAAGTTTTAAACCTGGATTTTGGAAAACAAAATGATAACTTGTATGACCAGTAATTTAGCACGTAAGACTAGAATCAGTTCATTTATAGTAACTGGAAATGGAAATGGATTAGCGTGCTGGATTTGCGTTATCAAAAGCCAAAGCATCCCTAAAGACTGGTTAAAAATAGGGCTGGTCAAAGATTAATGTATATTCCTACATATAAGGAACACACTAGTAAAAAATACTTGTCAATACTATATAATATAAAATTTATTTCTTCTCTTTTAATATCACTTTGTATTTTTCAGTGTTACATGATTTTTTACACAGTTTGAGAATATAAAAATATTTGTAAAGAAAATTCATGAAGGATAATGGGCTTGTTTGTCATCATGCGATAAAAGCATGTTGCGAGATAATTGATAAAGGATATGTATGCCAAAGTACAAGGAGGAATGTAAAATCATTCTTTGGTTGGTTTATTGCAATAGGTTGAATATAAAGTATTTAAAGGCATATTATACTTTTTATTTAATTTATATTAGAAAGAAACATTTTTTATTTATAAAAATATATATACATATATATATATATATGTTAGACATAAAGCTAAAAAAAAACGTAGATTGTGTCGATTAATTAATTAATTGTTTTATTTAATTATCAATTTATATATGTATATTATTAACAATAATTTTTTGTTTACCTAAACTGTATAAAGTTGTACATAACAAACAAACTTTTTTATTTAGTATTTCAAGCATATTTTCATAGAACTTTAATTTAATTATTATATTATTAAAAATATTGAACAAAATAAAGAATTAAAGCTGGCTTTCTCTGCAGTCTCATGGCAGATTATATCAGAAATCATACTTTAATTATTGCAATATATCATGAAACAAATCAATCTCAAAATAATGGAAATATTTGCAGAAATATGTAATGTAAATTTAAATATGTATTCAAATATGTATTTTAATTTTTTTGTATGCGATCTATTTTTTATTCTATCGATGTTTTCATAGTGATGCACCTTGAGCACTTTTGCTTCATATGTTTGCAATAAAAATATATTAAAGCAAATTATTTTGCAAATTTATTATTCTAATTTTTATTTAGAAAGACTAAGATTAAAAAAACGTATGCATTTTTTTCAGATATTTCTATTGAAAAAAATGCATCAGATAAAACTATCCTGTACATTTTAAATGTGCCAAAAGATTTGCTCTTTATTCCATTTACTGCAATAATGTACACTAAAAATGACAGATCTATATTAAAAATGATAGATCTATATTTAGTAGTTGGAAAGAGAGGAGAAATGAAAAGTGCATCTAGAGAATTTAAAAGAATAAAAATCTAAAAATATAATAATACATAAAAATTAATATTGTATTTTTTTCATGAGGAATGTGGGGCGCACATTTATGCATTTATTTATTTAGATGAGATTTACTTTAGAGCACATTCAGTATTCAACTTTAATTTTATTTTCTCTTTCTTATGATATATAAGTATAACATAATTACCTGCAAATGCTATCATTTTTGTGTGCTTACAGTGATACAGAAGCAACATTACAAGTACTATATTTACAGATAACATTTGTATAATAAAAAAAGCACCAAAAATCTAATGATGAAAAAAGGATAAATATTGTAGACCAGCATAAGTATCAACCAATTATTCCACTGCTCTGTTTCATTAGAGTTGCAATTTTCTTTTATATCATAAATATTATAAATAAGATAAAGATTTCTGTATGTTTCAAATAAATTTATATATTTTATGTATGTAATACTGCGCACACATATTAAAAGGTGATAATATCGCAGTTATAATAAGATACGATCCTGGCAATGTAGTGATTTTTGGATCCTACTTAAAATAATTTAATTTGATTTATTTTTGAGAAATGCGCACAATACTTGAGAACAAATTAATTTTATGCCATGTATTACCTGTGTAAAATTCCACACACAATATCATATTGTCTACGATATATGAAAAGCTTCATCGATGAAATATGATTGAGATATAAGAAAAGTAATATAGTACTTGTAATGAATAACGTTAATGTGGAATACATAAATATTTTATATTTTAATTTCATGTAATCAAGACGAGATAAGACACTCATGATTACTTTAAAAATGTGTCCACAAATATCATGTAACTTCAATAGCTGCACATTCGTCAAATTAATCCTATTACGTTAAATAAATCACAGCAGCTTGTTTTAATTTAATCTAACCTAACCAATTATATTATATGTCCTCATTAAAATGTATAAAACTATACGTCGCACATTTAATACGATTAATATACTACGTAATAAAATGTAATACACTAATGAAATAATTAAATATTATTTTTGAAAGCATGATAAAATCCAGGGAACATACGCTTTTGTTTACATTCGATATCCAAAGACACTGAGAGATTAGGTTAGGTTAGGTTAGGTTAGATCAAACAAATTTATCGTTTAACAGTTGGCAGCCCTACGAGATAGGCTGTGCAGCACTGCGCGCGCGTACAAAATAAATTTGAAATCGCTTCTAGCATAACCATCTTCACGCGATCGACTTTATTTGAATTGCACCGAATCGAATTATGATGCCGATTTGTCCGAATGTAATTCGGGACATCGCGATGCTGTATAAGCGTCGAATGAGCACAAATTATCACGCAAATATGATAAATCAAATCTACTCACCAGCTGTTCCACAGGCCGCTCCTCCTCGGGACAGTTCGCTCGCCTCGGAACGTCCTATTCCGATCTTGATGCACACAAATCCACACGATATCATCAACGCGAACGCGCGACACTTTATTCGGCACTCCCGATATTCGCTCGCATCCGATAATCATCATCAAGGGCGCGAATAACGCGACGCAACTTCGCTCCATCTTCGCAATGACGCCATCACTGAATATCATTAAAAATCGCTGTCGCGCGTTTCCATCGACACACTATAAAAGTCGCGCGATCATCCTTCGACACTCTCGACGCTCGTTCACTCGCGATATTCATTTAAAAACGGTTAAAAGATGCGAAAATGCGGACGTACGACGATCCGTGTAACTGCGTATGACTCCGATCACGCGCCAACATGGCGGCTGTATGACGCGTTTGACGTAGCAGTGACGTAGCAGTGACGAAACAGTCACGCGCCAACATGGCGGCCGAACCAGTGCGTATTCGTTTCTGCGTATGGCCATTCCTGCGCGCAACTTTGATTTCTGAATATTGTCTACGGCTTTAATTAATAGCACATAATGATAAATATATAAAGATGGAATCAATTAATCATATTAATCATATATGTAGACTTGCCCGAAGAAATAGAAAAAAAATTGAGATAATTTTTAATTTCTTTTTCTTTTAGTAAAGGATGGAAATGTCTATTCATAGGCTTGTTCTTTTTTTCCTCTTTCGCGCAATTTCGATTCAATATATAACGTAGAAAATTCATAGTATATTATGCTAATGATATGAATTACGAATGATTCGTTGTTTTATCGCGCTTTTCCAAAGTCAAATCTTATAATATTTAGTTTTGCATTTTAAAAGACTGAGAGCGATTCATATACAGAGTTTGAAGAGATATCCAATGCACGACAAATTATACTTGCGTTGATTAGTATTCATCAATACCGAACTGTTAATCGCGAATACGTACAATACTTTCACACATTTTTTTCGCAAAGAACGATATACGAAATGCAATATTTCGCGCCTCGCGTTTCACTCTGTGATTTCACTCATGCAGCCATCTTTCTTTGCTGTTTAGTATCGCCATCGCGTTAAACACCAGAATTAGGTAGTCCAGATACTTCGACTGCCGGTAAAGTCATCATTTTGTGCATGTCGGTAAATTGTTAGAATCGCGTCGCGCAAGCATGATTTTTTTATTTGTAACATAACAAAATATGTAATTAAAAGTTCATGTAAAACACGTGTTTTTAATCAAATTACATATACTTATTCCGTTACTCTAATACTTGTACGTTAACAGATTTAAGTTACACACATTGCATAAAGCTTCCAGAGAAAAATATCCAGAGGCACAAATATTTTATTATTTAAACGAAAACCATGCGAAGATGAAACAATAGATTAAAGAAGCCGTATAATCATTGTACTTTTATGTATAAACGTTTCACAAAATAAAATCTTTATAAATGAAGTGTTACATTAAAAATATTAGTATAAAATTAAATATCCATGTGAGATTTAAAATTTCTTGTCCTTTTTTTTCTTTAGAATTTTTTTATTTTTTTTTTCTAAAGATTCTTTAAGCGAGAACTGCTTCTTTCACAAGACTATTGAACAATTTGAATATTTAATATTTTTTTAGTAGTTTAAATTTCGTGAAAAAATTCGAGAGAAAATTAGATTTTACCGTATTACTGCACATATCGATTAAATGCTATATCAAATATGTAGTGTAAACATTTTAATTTTTTTGTATACGATCTATTTTTTATTCTATCGATGTTTTCATAGTGTTGCATCTTGAGCACTTTGCTTCATATGTTTGCACTAAAAATATATTAAAACAAATTATTTTGCAAATTTATTATTCTAATTTTTATTTAGAAAGACTAAGATTAAAAAAGACGTATGAATTTTTTCAGATATTTCTATTGAAAAAAACGCATCAGATAAAACTGACTTTCCTGTACATTTTAAATGTGCCAAAAGATTTGCTCTTTATTCCACTTACTGCAATAATGTACACTAAAAATGACAGATCTATATTAAAAATGATAGATCTATATTTAGTAGTTGGAAAGAAAGAGAGAAGAAAAGTGCATCTAGAGAATTTAAAAGAATAAAAAACAAATCTAAAAATAATAATACATAAAGATTAATATTATGTATTTTTTTCATGAGGAATGTGAGGCGCACATTTATGCATTTATTTATTTAGATGAGATTTACTTTAGAGCACATTCAGTATTCAACTTTAATTTTATTTTCTCTTTCTTATGATATATAATATAACATAATTACTTGCAAATGCTATCATTTTTGTGTGCTTCCAGTAATACAGAAACAACATTACGAGTACTATATTTACAGATAACATCTGTATAATAAAAAAAGCACCAGTCTAATGGTGAAAAAAGGGTAAATATTGTAGACCAGCATAAGTAACAACCAATTACTTCACCGCTCTGTTTCATTAGAGTTGCAATTTTCTTTTATAATATTATAAATATTATAACTAAGACAGAGATTTCCATGTTTCAAATAAATTTATATATTTTATGTATGTAATACTGCGCATACATATTAAAAGGTGATAATATCGCAGTTATAATAAGATACAATCCTGGCAATGTAGCGATTTTTGGATTCTGAAAATAATTTAATTTGATTTATTTTTGAGAAATGCGCACAATACTTTAGAACAAATTATTTTTGTGCCATGTATTACCTGTGTAAAATTCCACAAACAGTATCATATTGTCTGCGATATATGAAAAGCTTCATCGATGAAATATGATTGAGATATAAGAAAAGTAATATAGTATTATACTTGTAATGAATAACGTTAATGTGGAATACATAAATATTTTATATTTTAATTTCATATAATCAAGATGAGATAAGACACTCATGATTACTTTAAAAATGTGTCCACAAATATCATGTAACTTCAACAGCTGCACATTCGTCAAATTAATCCTATTACGTTAAATGAATCACAGCAGCTTGTTTTAATTTAATCTAACCTAACCAATTATATTATATGCTTCTCATTAAAATGTATAAAACTGTACGTCACACATTTAATACGATTAATATACTACGTAATAAAATGTAATACACTAATGAAATAATTAAATATTATTTTTGAAAGCATGATAAAATCCAGGCAGCATACGCTTGTGTTTACATTCGACATCCAAAGCACTGAGAGGTTAGGTTAGGTTAGGTTAGATTGAAAAAATTTATCGTTTAACAGTTGGCAGCCCTACGAGATAGGCTGTGCAGCACTGCGCGTATATAAAATAAATTTGAAATCGCTTCTAGCCTAACCATCTTCACGCGATCGACTTTATTTGAATTGCACGGCATCGCATCGAATTATGATGCGGCGCCAATTTGTTCGAACATAATTCGGGATATCGCGATGCTGTATAAGCGTCGAATGAGCACGAATTGTCACGCAAATATGATAAATCACATCTACTCACCGTTCACCAGCTGTTCTACAGGCTCCACTCACTCGCCTCGGGACGTCCCATTCCGATCTTGATGCACACGATATCATCAACGCGAACGTGCGACACTTTATTCGGCACTCCCGATATTCGCTCGCATCCGATAATCATCATCAAGGGCGCAAATAACAGGACGCGACTTCGCTCCATCTTCGCGATCGCGCTATCACTGAACTGTGAAAAATAGCTGTCGCGTACTTTCACCGACATATTATGAAAGTCGCGCGATCATCCTTGGACACTTTCGACGCTCTTTCACTCGCGATATTCGTTTAAAAACGGTTAAAAGACGCGAAAAATGCGGACGTACGACGATCCGTGTAACTGCGTGTGACTCCAATTCACGTATAACGCTTATGACGTAGCAGTCACGCGCTAACATGGCGGCCGAACCAGTGCGCATTCGTTTCTGCGCACTGGTTCGGCCGCCATGTTAGCGCGTGACTGCTACGTCATACGCGTCATTGCTACGTCATACGCGTCATACGTGACTCGGAGTCATCACGCAGTTAGACGGATCGTCGTACGTCCGCATTTTTCGCGTCTTTTAATCGTTTTCAAACGAATATCGCGAGTGAAAGAGCGTCGAAAGTGTCCAAGGATGATCGCGCGACTTTCATAATATGTCGGTGAAAGTGCGCGACAGCTATTTTTCACAGTTCAGTGATAGCGCGATCGCGAAGATGGAGCGAAGTCGCGTCGTGTTATTTGCGCCCTTGATGATGATTATCGGATGCGAGCGAATATCGGGAGTGCCGAATAAAGTGTCGCGCGTTCGCGTTGATGATATCGCGTGCATCAAGATCGGAATGGGACGTCCCGAGGCGAGCGAGTGGAGCGGCCTGTGAACGGCCGGTGAACGGTGAGTAGATGTGATTGATCATATTTGCGTGACAATTCGTGCTCATTCGACGCTTATACAGCAGCGATGTCCCGAATTACGTTGGAACAAATCGGCGCCGCATCATAATTCGATGCGATGCCGTGCAATTCAAATAAAGTCGATCGCGTGAAGATGGTTAGGCTAGAAGCGATTTCAAATTTATTTTATATACGCGCAGTGCTGCACAGCCTATCTCGTAGGGCTGCCAACTGTTAAGGTGCAATTTCATTGACGCTAAAAAGTAGCGTCAATGAAAAGGCCGCTTTATTGTTGAACCTTCTACACTAGCGCACAAGTGTCACGTCTCGGTGACTAATTTTTCTCCTAGATATTTCGGGCCGGAATTCAAAGTTCAATCTTATAATTATAATACATATAATAATTATAATATATATTATATATTAATATATATATATATATATTATTATAATTTAAGGCTAATATTATATTACATATTATATTATAATTATATACATATAATAATTATAATATATATTATTATAATTTAAGGCTAATATTATACTTGTCGTACGACAAATTTTTTAAGCATATTGATTGGCAGAGAGATAGAAAGTTTCTAAAGAATCAAAAAATTACTATCCCGCAGCCAATCAATGTGCTTCAAGCCATACAACTTTTTGAGTGGATTCTTTAAAATGAGACACCCTGGATATACAGGGTGTTTCATTTTAATCGCCCCAGGAAAATACTTCGAAAAATATTAAAGATACAGAAAAACGTTTCAGACAAAAGTCGTTCGAAGATGGTGTCATTGGTTTGACTTTTTTGAGTAAACGTGTCAAGATCATATGGAGTTTAATTTTTTTTTAAAATAGAATCTCCTATTTTCCATTTTGCAAATTCTTGTAGTTTACTTCGAGAGCTTTTCAAAACACTAAAAAAACGAAATTGAACTCCATATAATCTTGGTCAGTCTAATCATTTACTCAAGATCAAACCAATAACACCATCCTAAGTCCCCCTTCGAACCAAACTTTTGTCTGAAATGTTTTTCCATCTTTCATATTTTTCGAAATATTTGCCTGAAGCAATTAAAATGAAACATCCTATATATATAAGTTATAATGATTCTCAAACTTGAAAAATATAGGAAAGAAGAATAAGTAATAAATAGAATTTATTTTTTTATTGCACAATTCAAATTATTTCATAGAATAAAAAAAAAAAAATATATATATATATATATATATATATATATATATATAGATTTATCAAAAAATATAAAAGTAAAAAAAATATTAATTTTTCAAAAATTATCGTGTAAAATACAAACTGGGTATCATAAAAAGTGTACATTAATTGCAGACTGATAGCACTGATAATACACTATCTTCTTCGTTAATAACATTAATTAAAATGTACGCGATTTATATATAATATAAGGCTACCCTCACTTTTGTTATGTTCAAAGCCATAAAAGGTATCATTCCACGACGGTTATTTGCGAGATTTATATGAATTATTATTTTTTCATTTCCCGTCGATGGAAGGAAGTATTGCATCTGCAGTTCTGTGCATTGCACGATTAGATGTAATATATTCCTTAGAAATATACTTTGAAGAAATATTACTTCCAAACAACTGGTTCTAGGGTCCATTTTTGATCAAGATTTTTAGTACAAGCCGCTATTACAAGCGTATCGTCGTCCATTGCCTGAAGACACATCTTGGAAGGCATATGTAAAAATATTTTTGTCTAAAAATAATCATCACATTTACAATGCAAAATTTGCATTAGGAAAATGTTTTACAATATTTCATCGGAAATACTCTACTTGTTCATCATACTGCCATCTTTGTCTCTCGCGACCGCTACACGCCATTATTTTCACCTTCGGTGTCCTCTGCTGCATATCTCGTTCTGGTGCATCCAAACATACACTTTCGTCCGTC
>NW_020229763.1:0-20692 GCF_003227725.1 Camponotus floridanus | reverse complement strand
TTTTTGTGCGTTTGGTAGTTTGTGATAGAAGCGAGTCATTTTGGTATCTAGCTGGTTGATATCACGCTATACCATAAATACAGCAGGGTAAACAAGATGTTAGATACCAGAATAAGCTCCCGCTCTACCAAAAAACAATCTTGGTACCTTGGTACATGTACCAAACTATCGTCAAAAATCGCCTATAATTTAATCATGATTTTTGATCAAATATATCACCTCAAAAATTTTTTTAGCTATATGAAAATAAATACTTGCTATTTACATATACAAGGTGTTTTGGTATCTTGCAAACAAAATAAAACCATAAGTAAATTACATATTTTTTTTAGAACAAATTATGTGGTTTTCTTTACACCAATTAATTCCTCTTATTATTTTATACATAAAAATATTAAGATAAGATAATTGAAAAATGAATATTTTACTAGATATTTTATGGTTTGTGTAAAATTAAGAAATTATTTTAAGCTTCATAACTCGGAAAGTACTAATGAATAACTTAATTATAATGTTTTTGGAAAGTACCTAATGAATAACTTAATTATAATGTTTTGGAAAATTCTCGAGATAAGCAATAAGAATATGTAATGAAAAATAGGGGGTCCCATTAAAAAAATTTAAAGTGATTTTTATGTGATCTTGACGGTGCTATTCAAGGTCATACTAATATTATTATATAATACGCTTAGAGCCCTACAACTTTTGTATGAAACATTTTTCATGAAAATGCGTTTGTTTTCTCAAAAAACTGCTGATACGGTCGTTCTGAAACACCTTGTATAATATATATTATATATATTAATAATATAATATATATATATATATTTCGTTATAAACATCTTTTTACAGTATCTTCTATAAGAATGAAGACGCAGATAGATTTATTCAAGAGAGTCATTTGACATAATCCAACAATATGTTGAGAATCATATCGATGATCCTGATGAAAACTATCGAGACAGTATTGAGATGAGAGTAATAGTTCAATTGTTAGAAGATTACGGTACCTATCTATATAAAATTAATTTAATATCATTATATTTATCATTCTAATTTGTAATTTTATGAATCATATAGGTCCGGATATAGCATCGATGATGTTTGCGAACAATTGTCCAAATGAATCGAAAGAAAAAGTAATACTAAGGAAGAGGTAAATTATTTTTTTTAATCTCTGTGTTTTGAATTCAAAAATTACAAATCCTAATTATAAACTACAATTTATAAAGTACGAGTCTATTTATTATATATTATTCTTAGATTTAATGTATAATCTAATAAGGAGAGATTGACTTCACCGATTTTGATTCCTTTTTGTGTGAATCTATATATTGATAATTATAAAACGCGTTTTGCTACAAAATGCAGACTGTTTTAAATTTAATAAATAAACTTTGAAAATATAAAAGTGTTTAAAAAAGATAGGAAAAAAAAAAACATTTAACTTTAAAAAAAGTTCACGCTTTTAAAAAATCATCTATTAGTGTCTTTTTTATTTAAATGTTTCTTATTAAATATTTATTTTCAATTATACATACAATTATTTTACATATCCTCGACACCAGAATATTTTAATACGTGCAACAAATGAAACTATTTCCCATTTATCCATTTGAAATTAAAGAAAATCTGTTTAATATTCTGAATCTCAACGAGGGATCCAGTTATTAAACAAATCATTTGTTTAATAAATCTTAGATTCCTTGTTAGGATCAGAATATTAAATAAATCAAGTCATTCAGAATATTAAATAAATCAAGTTATCAGAAATTAAATTAATACAAGACAGAAATATAATTATTTTTAATTATTAATATTAAAATTAAAAGTAATATAATACTTTTAATTATTAATCTTTTTAATAGAGCTTATATCCATTTTAAATGAAAATTCAAATATGAATTAGTTAAGTTTGGTGTCGCCACGTAGCGACAAGTAAGAAAACACATGTTATACATTTTCGCTATGTTAAAATGTTGCTGCAACATTGCCAAAGTAATGTTACAAAATAATGTCTCTGCAATATTTCTCTGTAGCATTACACTTGCAATGTGCAATGTTGTATACATTGCAGCAATGTTGTTGCAAGCTTTTGTGCTTAGGTTAATAGAGGGAACCTGGGATCAAAATTCGTAATTTCGAGCAATTTTTTTTTTATTTTTTTAAATTATTTTAATATGTAATAAATATGTATAATGGTTTGATATATGTGTAATATAAATTACTTATATGTAAAAATAAATATTTTGGCATATATTTTAAATACGGTATATATCTTTCTAATATATTTGTCTGCATAAAAAATGACAATGAAATATAAATGAAATTTTTATAGAGAAATATTTTTACTTTTATTTTTAAATATTCACACCTTTTCTATAATTTTTTATTATATAAATAATATAATTAATTTATATAATAATATAATATAATATATAATATAATATAAATAATAATATAATATATATAAATAGTAATTAAATAATGTAATAAATAAGTTATTTATAATAAATAAATTATTTTATTGTTATATAAATGACACAAATATATGCTAAATATTATATAATAAATAATTATATATTATATGTTATATAATATATAAAATAATTCGTTGAGAAGGAACGCGTTACTTGTAACGCTGTTACCGTTATAGTTACTTTTTTTTGGTAATGGACTTTTTTGATAACGGCGTTACATTTTTTTTAATTGTAAACGATAACGTAGTTACATTTTTTTTAGTAACGATAACGATAACGAATTTAGCAGTTACTTTTACGCGTTTAACTTTTCATAATTTCAAAATACTTATGACATCTTATTTCTATCATATTCAATTTTAAGTAATCGACCGATATTCATATAAAAATTCGATAATATTTCGGACGAAATTTTTGAGTTAACACCACATTTTTTTCGATTTCGATTTTTTAACATTTTTTACTCTTTTTAATTTTTATAGGAACTGTAGAATTATGAAAAGTACTATCAGAACTCTTAGTATTTTTTGAAATTCGTAGATTGTCGTGCAGCTTCACAGACACTTCTGGCGCGATTAATGCATAATTGGTCAATACAGTTATTTCATTCTTCTGAGAATGGATGTGATCGGCCAGCTTTTAAGTTTGACGTAATATCGACGAGAGCACAAAAGAATGCAAATTTAGCTGTATTTATAAATTTAATGGAAATTAAAATGTTTTTATTTAACATGTGAAGTTACATGTTAAGTGCTTTAAAAATCCATATCTCTTTAAATTTTTTAACGTTTTGTAAATTTAAAATAAAGAATTTGTTGCTTTTATATTAATATTTTAATAAAAATATTACTCAAGTAATTTTTTATTAATTCTATCTTGTTTAATATTAAAAGTAAAGAACGTTACTTTTTAAAGTAACGGTAACGGTAAACTAGTTACTTTTAAATTAAGTAACTAATAATGGTAACGAGTTACTTTTTTTACTCGGTAACGAGTAACGGTAACGAGTTACTTTTAAAAAGTAACTTTCCCTGAAAATAATTAATATATTACATATAAAATTATTTAAAAAAATAACAAAAAGAAATTGCTCGAAACATAGATTTCGCTCCCGGGTTTCTGTTACTAATCTTGCACTCATTCCACTATAGCAATACAACATACAGCACTAGTGAAAATCTGTCTTTCAATTATGTTTTACAAACATAATATTGCCGATCATTAAAATTTTTAAATATTACTTTAAAAAGCGCAATGGGAGTGAAAAAACTCTTAAGGGCCTAACTTATTCAGATTCACTACAACAAGAAGATTAAAATCGGTGAAAAGTCAACTGTAGGCTCGCTTTATGTACTTGTTTTTTGTTCTTTTATATTTTAAATATAAAATATAAAACTTGTCTTTATTTTTTTTTTTTAATTAATTAATCTATAATATTATGTACTGGACATTTATAATAATAATTAAAGGAATTTTTTTGTTAGTCTTCTAAGGAAATTTACTTAAGTGACATGATGATGAAGAATTAGATAGCTACATTCTTTCGGAAAAAGAATCGCAATCTAAATCTGCTCTTTGGAACAAAGTAAACGCTGACTATCTTGTTCAGCAAAAGGAAAAAGAAGAAAAGCGTTTGAAAGAGAAGGAAGAAGGTAAAAATGAAAAGAAAAAAGAAAGACAGTTTCCAGGAAGAACAAAATGCCTGCGAATACCGCTAGTAAGTTTACTTTTTGTTTTTATTTATTGATATATTTATTATACATATATTGAGGTTTTTTATATTCTTCTTCTCATTAGGTGAAGCAATTGAGAAAATGCTGCAAGAAAAAAAAATATCATCCAAAATTAATTATGAAGTGTTAAAAAGCATAAATAATCACCAACAAAGTAATCAACAAAACAATCAAGAATTACTTACAAAAAACATGTTAGAGTTAGACAACGTAACTATTAATAATCCGTTTAGTATATATTATTTCATAGTTTTGGATAAATCAATTTTAATCGCTTGACAAATACATAATAATTATTATATATCTATTAGAGTAACGATCAATTCTACACTGAAGACTGGCAGACGCTCCTCTACCGAAAAATATCGTTCTATTAAACCGAATACTGAGCCATCAAAAAAAGAATATAAAACATTAAAAAAAGAAGATGAAGAATTCACGAAAAAAGAAATTAATTCGGTAGATGCAGTTACAGCGAATATGACCGAAAATGGTTGTATAATCTTTTCATTTTTAGTCTATGATTAAATATTTATTAAGTACTAATAAATAATAGTGTTAAATATTAATAAATTTTATTAATTCTCTATTTCTGTTACAGTCTATGATAATGATGACTATTTTGGACGAAAGAAGAACTTGAATCTACGGAAATATCACTTGGACAGATACTTGAATCTCATGCGACATCTGAAGATGAATATTGTGTATAACAATTATGAATATGATAGAAATTTAACTATTTATATGTTGTATTTACATTTAATTATTTAAAATATATATATACCGTGTCTCTTGATATATATACAGTACCCTCCATAAGTTTGGAAACACCCTATAAAAGTATACAATATAAAGAAAATATATAAGAAAATCGATATATTTTGCTTTGTAAGTTTATTTAACTAAAGAAAATCACAATGATTCGCAATTCATATGGAATCTGGCACGTCGGGTCCATTTTTAATGATTGTAGTAATTTTTGTTACTTTTACAGAAACTAAAATCAAACTGCACTCAAATGAGTTCTTATGAGTCTTATGAGAGATGAGATTTGAAAATGGTCAAATAGTAAAAAAAAAGATAAAAATAGAATAAAATAATAAATACAAATAAAATAAAAAATAAATAATAAATATAAATAAAAATAAGTAATAGATATAAACATAAATAAATATTAATAATAATAAGTACAAATATAAATAAATATAAATAAAATAATAAATCGAGATAAAATAATATATTAATATTAGCTTGGCTTGCTTTCTTCATATCATTTTTATTTAAAAACAATATTATTTTATTAATCTCTTCGATTAAAACTGGAAATTCATATAATTGTTGTTTTTTCATTGTTATAAAGAATCTGTTAGGGTGCCGTCTCATAGACGTCGGAATAATCGGAAAGGTGGGGAGCTAACCAATCGGCATTATTCCGTTCCGTTTTTTAAAACTGGGTTTCCCATGGTAATTATTTTTCGGAACAGACTTCGGCGTGTGTGTAAATTCAAATATCTAACTGTCACTTAAGAGAGAATGTTATGATAAAGTTAACGTTTTGTATATTTTGATTAAAAAAGGGGAATGTAATGTCGTCTGTAAGTATTGTAATTATGATATGTGTGCTGAGTTATGTTAGATTATAATGTTAATTTAATAATAGAAAGAGTCATACATTTCTAACATTCCATATACAATATGCATATTGTACATGGAATGTTAGTTAGAAATGTATGACTCTTTCTATTATTAAATTAACATTATAATCTAACTCAGCATACTTATAGTAGTTAAAATTCAATTACTCTATTTATTTGTACGATGTCATTTATTTATTATTATTAGACAACAAAACTGCGGATAGGTGCTAGGAATTTTAAGAAAATACAAAGCATTGAAAAAAGGAATAGTGCTGCAGGTATTCCTACAAATAAATCATCTTTCCGCTATTACGATGCAACGAGTTTTCTAAATGACACATATATAAAGAGAATATAAAGAGTAAGTTATTTTGAATATAATAAGTGACATTTCAAAATAATAACAACTAATGATCAGTTTTATCAATGTATAATATAGAATGTTCAAACTCACTCGTTCGCTCTCCCCTCTCTCCTAATTACTTTTTCAATATCTTATTATGTTATCTATTATGTTTAGAATCAATAAATGATAATATATTTTTTTTTATTCAAAATTCAATATATTTTTAACTGTAATATAAAAAATATATCTCATAAAATATATAAAAAATATATCTCATTAAACAAAAAAACCTTTAACTCTTTGAAACGTTTCATATTATAAAAAATATATATATATTATATAATGAGCTTCTCAAAATCATCTGTCAATTTTTGTATATGATAATTTTTTATACAAAATATAATTTATAAGGTTTGCAAGTTTGTAAGTTAAATATCTCACCTAAATAATAAAAAAATTCATATAAAGCTACCCAGTCAGCAAAGTCTGTTCAAACAGATTTTGTCAATTTCTGCTACAAATTTTTGTCGACAGTAAGATTGCAGATTGTATAAAAAATTTGTTATATCAAATAATGATAACAAAATGTCAGCAGAAATGTTACAAAAACCTTCTGATATAATTTGATAGCAGAAACTGAACAGGATTTGTTTAAAATTATCATAGCAGATTGATGGCAGAAATTGAACAGGATCTGTGCGACGCAATTTGACAACAGATTGTCGGCAGAAATCGAGCAGGATTTGCGCACACAATCTGTGATAGCAGATTGATGGCAGAAACGGAACAGAGTTTGCATGATTCGATAGTTCCTTCACTTACCGTTACGAGCTGTACTTTCTCGTAATCTAATTTCTCAGAAATATATATAAAATCGCGAATATGAATAAGACTAAAAATATAGTAATTATCATTTTAATTTCTATCACTTTAATTTCTGATATCTGATACAAGCAAATGAGAGTTAGAATATTAAACTAATTGGAATCAATATGATAAATGGAAAATTATTCATGTACTGCCTATTTGAGGCATAAAGCAAGAATTTAATTCTAAATAAATTACATCTCAAATTTTACAAGTTACATTTTATCATTTACTTTATTATTAATTTAATTAAATTGAATTAGTCCTTCGCTATATGAGATATAACTACGATATAACATATTACATGTATGTCATTTTGTAATAAAATTCTAATTAACTTGCCGATAATATTGTTATTTAGCACCTGTAATAATCAATTTTGTTGCATTTATATAACATTAATAAAAGTAAATCTTGTGAAGTTTCTGCTGTCAATTTGCCATCGCAAATGCATGTGCAGATTCTGCTCGATTTCTGCTGACAATCTAACATCAAATTGCACGTGCAGATCCTGCTCGATTTCTGCTGTCAATCTGCTGT
Source organism: Camponotus floridanus (assembly GCF_003227725.1). Taxonomy (NCBI): domain Eukaryota; kingdom Metazoa; phylum Arthropoda; class Insecta; order Hymenoptera; family Formicidae; genus Camponotus; species Camponotus floridanus. The sequence goes on along the minus strand of NW_020229763.1, from coordinate 13,086 downwards.
CGGTTTATGATGACAGATTCTGCTAGCAGAACCCAAGCTTAATGCAGACGCAGTTGATGCCAATCTGTCGCAATATTCTGTTTGAATCTGCTCGTATGCTGCTGACAGACTGCTAACATTTTACTTACTGGGTAAAAACGGAATTTATAATCACATCAAGAAAGACAAAATGCTCTAATAAATCGTCGAAATATAAATGTAAGAGGCTGTGGCGATGCCTGCGAATTCGCATGTCTAATAAAAAATATTTAAACACAGAAGTGTAATTATTTGTTACATTTTTATTATTATATTTAAATAATATATATTGTATATATTTTTATCATATAATAATATATTTCTACATATTTCTATTTAAATAAAATTCTCCTTGTTATTTAATTTATTTTACATTTATGTTTACTTACATTATTAATTGTTACTACATTATAACACAACTATTAACGATATAAATGATCAGCATGGATATTACTAGCAATTTCAGATTCCCATTTATCTCCATTATTTAAAAGTTTTTCTTTGTTATACAGCATTTCTTCATGAGTTTCACTTGAAAATTCAAAATTTGGACCCTGCAAAATGATTTCTTAATAATATGATTTTAAAATAATTATAAAATTCTTTCGTTTTATATTATTTTACGTCTTCTCTATTTTATTAACAAAAGTACTTTGATACCTCTACAATAGCATCTACCGGACAAGCTTCTTGACAAAATCCACAATAAATACATTTAGACATATCAATATCATATCTTGTAGTACGTCGAGATCCATCTGCTCTTTCTTCTGCTTCAATGGTAATAGCTTGTGCAGGGCATATTGCTTCACATAACTTACAAGCAATACATCTTTCTTCTCCAGAGGGATATCTAAATAAAATAAAGAAATATAGCTAGTTTGGATAATTCTATTATAAAAATAATATTACATCAATTTATAGATTTTATTAGTTTTATATTCACAATAAAGGAAAAAATTAAAAAATTTCATTTAAAATATTTCTTTGTAATGAAGCAAAACCATAAGAAGCATAAAGTAATAGAAAGCGAATATATTTCACACATGAATAATAAACTAAGATTTCACACGCTTAGGTGAAATGACAAATGAAAGAAATGCTCCTATGAATAAGATGCCCTTTTTATCATATTATAATTATTGTAGAAATTTACAATAGTATTGTCATTATATATTTTCTGCTTCTCCATACATTAAATTAGTACTTCTTTTTACGAATAGCTACAAGAATTAACGATATCATAAAAATGATTCAAGTAAAAATTTGTGGCATGTTTCAATTTCAGCTGTCAAAGATCAATCAATATTGAAGATATAAAATATATTGATATGAAGATATTTATTTTGCTATGTTGTACGAGCTAAATAAATTATAATAGAATTAGATTTGCCATTTATTCATCTTGTATTTTGGAATATTTTAAAATATTTGCAATGAAATACAAATTGTGTAATTGTTCCAGTAGAAAGTAATTAAATCAGGAAGTTTCATAAGAGTATTTCTTTTATTTACCATTTCATCATGTTTGAGCACGCGAAATCTCAACTCTATTATTCGAAAAATATAATCGCTTTTCACTTAAAAAGTATACTACTCTTCATTAATTCGTTCGTTGGCTCCTTGGCGCGATAAGGGGAATGATAAAATTATAATCATAGCATCATCAGTCGACAACGGCTAATTAATATCGATTTATCGATTTAATTACGATCACCACAAAGAAGTTCGCTAGAAGTAAGAATATATATAAGAAATAACATTAAAGTGATATTAATATATAGAAAACCTAGTATTTTATTTAAAAATAGTGTTTTTTTTGCGGCGATCGATAATTAAGTCGATAAATCAGCGTTAATTATCCGCTATTGACTGATGGTGTCATAGTTTTACATTTCCTTTGTTCCGTGAGAGGGGCCAAGGAACGAATTAATTAATATACTATAGTAGTCGACATTTGTGTATTAAGATTTTCGTGTTGAATCTATCATTAAGAAGATGCCGTTACTTTTCTTCTTTAATTCTTAAAAAGAAATTATATCTAACATGTGAAAAGAAAGTAACAAATAATTCGACATATATATTTTATATTTTTTAGAATGTTGAATTATTTATTATATTTTCTTTTCAATATCATTATTTGAATGAAAATATTAAAATAAAATAAGATAATTTTAATATGCAAAGTATAAATTAAAGTAATAAATTAAAGTATATGTATATCAATTTAAAAAACACATAGAGTAAAGCATCTAACTTGTATAACTAAATAATTTAACATAATTTAATAATCTAATTAAAATAATTTATTATGTGTTATATAAAAAATTATTACATACAACAGTTGTATGATTTCAAGAAAATTGTTATACATAAAATATATATATTTTTTTTATAAATAGAGACGTTTCAAATATTTGAAGATCAATTTGTTTTTTTTAAATGATATATTATATTTTTTGTCATAGTTATTAAATATATTGAAATTCTAAAAAATATATTATTGGTTGTAGGCTTATCGATTATTCGTTCTAACTTAATATATTATTATTATCAATAAAGTATATTATTATTACAATTTAATACAGAAATTACACTTTAATATAGATCACCTTATATAGCTGTTCAAACTTGTTATCCATTAAACATTAATGCATTTTCAATGTACATCATAAATAAGAAGCATATCTATTTTTTCATCATTATTAAATTTTATTTTTGCAATACTTATATACATATATTATATACATATATATGTTCCATATTGAATTGAAAATAAAAGGATTACTTTTGTTGTAAACTCACCCACTCACCCACTCATTCACTTATTCACTTACTCACTCACTCATTCGTTCGCTCGCCCGTGCTCGCTCTCCCCTCTTCTCCCCCCCTCTCTCCCTATTACCTTTTCAATATCTTTATTACGTTGTCTATTATGTTTAGAATCAATAAATGATAATATATTTTTTTAATTCAAAATTCAATATATTTTTAACTGTAATATAAAAAATATCTCATAAAATATAAAAAATATCTCATTAAACAAAAAAACCTTTAACTCTTTGAAACGTTTCATATTATAAAAAATATATATATTATATAATGAGCCTCTCAAAATCATCTGTCAATTTTTTATACAAGATATAATTTATAAGATTTGAAAGTTTGTAAGTTAAATATCTCACTTAAATAATAAAAAAAATTCATATAAAGCTATATATTAGATATGCATGTATGCAGAATATTATAAAAATTGTATGATATATATTTAAAAAGATGTAAATATATTTATTTATTATAGAAAATATACCTTCTTAATGCATGTTCACCTCTAAATCTAGGACTCAAAGGTCCTTTCTCAAATGGATAATTTATTGTTGCTGGTTCTCTAAATATTTGAGATACAATAAGACCCATTCCTCGCATAATTTCGAGAAAAAACATATGTGTGGTTGTAGCTTCCATAATATCTGTCCAGGTTTTGTCTTTTTGCTCATTTACATAGTAATATTTACTTCGGTTCAAACATATGTTTATACCATATGAAGTAAACCTGCCAAATTTTGGAGCTGAAATATTCAAAATTAATTTTAAAATTATTTACATATCATATCATATAAAATAATATAGATACAATTTAATAATAATAAAAGTTTTTATATAGATTTTATATAGAGTTTTTATATAGATTCTGTCCAATATGTGTCATCTCAAATTTGTATGATAATTTCTTTTATACATTGAATAAAAAGTAATATGTAAAAATAACAATATTAGCTAGTTCATCAACATAAAAAAAAAAGAGTAAAAATTTGTTCATAGAAAATAAATCTGATAAACACATAAGACAAAAAGTATATAATTCTTAAAATTAATAATAAATAATGCAGCCAAATGGCCGTAGGTTCTTCAATTTTTTATTACTTGGTTTGATGATCAAAATGATTTAGAAAGAAATACTGAAGCTGATTATAATAGTATAAATTTTTTGATGCATGGATAATGGATCTGCTATTTCAGAGAAAATGGGTAAAAAAAATTAACAATGCGCTACTAAGCAACTGATAGCAGTAAGTGGCAGACTTGAAATTTTGAAAGCCCATTTTCTTTAGAACAAAAGGTCCATAATATTAGAAAATTTATACTATTGTGAAATTTATACTATTGTAAGTTCAATGAGTACTTTCTTCTGACAGCTATTTCAACCACCAAATTGAGTGGCATAAAATTCAAGGGAAGCAGCACTTTAGTTAGTCTTTGCAGTTTTATATAAGAAAATTAAAATTTTCTGTAATATTAAGGCCTGATTGCACTATGTTTGGCTTTAAGCAAGTGTCTTAAATATGTGTCTGTCTTTATTTATTTAGGAAAATTGATGCAAAATCTCTGGACTTAGTATGTTAAAAAATTCCTTTGTGCTTACAGAATATCAATATACAGAATATCAATATCAATATACCATAAACATTATTCATATTATTTCAATGTCTTAAATGATTCATCAAAAACTCTGAATAAAAATAATAAATAAATAATAAATAAATAAATAAATATATACAATAAAATTTTTTAAATTGACAAAACAGAACATGTTATAATAAAATATTTTTTGTTTATTATATAAATATATATATATATATATATATATATATATATATATATAATTTATCAATGAGTATTAATTTAATTGTTAAAGTTTGACATCATCTGTTTTGCTTTAACAAGAAAATCATCTAAAAGTTATATATCATATAATTACACAATTCTGTATAGAACAATTACTAATAAGATTAAATTTACTTAAACTTTGTATCATATGATATAGAATTTTAATAGAAGTGTTTTGCATAGATAAAATAAATATTAATTTTCTATAAAATATAAAAAAAATTTTTATACCTAATTTCACTAATGTTGTTTAATTTTATCTTAGTAATCTTAGTTTAAAAGACAGAGTGAGTTAAACTAAAACTAAACAATATTGGTAAATTTGGGCATTAATAAGTCAAAGTTACTTTTTCATACTGTAATCAAGAAAGCTAATCGTCATTAAAAGCTAATCAAAACTGATGATTAAAATATGTATGGCATTAATGTTATATTTCATTGCACAATTACAAAAAAACTCATTTTATTTCAAATTGTCATAAGAATAACATAATGCAGTTATTGATAATATTAATGAAATAAATAAAACAATGATTTTAATAATAAAATAAATACAATTTTGTCCATAGGTAATCTATTTGCAAAAAAACATGAATAAAATGTATATTCATTAGAAGTTAATTATAATAAAAATATATTCATTAGAAATTAATTATAATACTGCCAAAATTCCTATAAAATATGAAAATATTAAAATATAACCTCAATATAGCAATCTTTTAATGTATAACTTGATAACTTAATGCAATCTTTTTTACAAATATGATGTATAATTTTAGCGTATCATAAAATGTCAAAGCTTTTGGAAACTTAATAAAAATTTAAAAAAATATTCTATTCGAAAATTACATTTTATAATACAACAAAGTCAATTTTATCACAATTGTGAAAATTACTAAATATCATATATATTGATACTATACCAATTTTACTCGTTCGAGCAATGATCTGCAAAGGAATCATTATGTCTCTCAATGTTTCAATTTCTCCTCTCTGAAGGTAAACAGAAACTAACGCAGACGGGCACTAGCAGGTTTGTTCTTTTTAGCTGAATTGATTAAGTGTCGTCTACAATGGCAGTAGGATTAGGCCCGGTTGCACCAACGTTATTTTAGCTTTAAGGTGCATTTTCACGTGCCGCTGAAACTGATCATTTGAGCGACAAAATTGATCACGTGACGACTTTTGTCGCTAAACTATTAAGGCGTCTTTAGATGGAAGCGTTTAGCGTCAAGCGTCGAGCGTCAAAAACACGTGCGCAGCACCCTTGCGCATAATTCTGAACAGGCAGATTCCAGCATCTTGACGCTAAAACCGCTAAAACAATGTCTAGTAACAAAATTTTAATAAATACGGTAGAGGTAAGTAGATTGTATATTCTTAATAGAAAATGTATTAATATATATAATATATAATAAATATAATGGATATAATAGATATAATAGATATCATTATACAATATATATTATAGAATTGCGCGATTAGTAGCGTATTACAACATAACCAAACAGAAGGAATAATTGGCATAAATATATGTTTTCTAAATACAACATGAATATTATTTATTACAATGTATTCTTTGTATAGGATATAACGTGTGGAGTGTGCACGTAACTTTTTTTTGTTTCTTATATTCATGATTAATAATGCTGCTGCATTCTAATAACCATTGATGATAACGATAATTAACTGACATTTTATTGATAATATTTGATAATAATGATAATAATGATAATATTGATAATATTGATAATAATGATAATATTTGATAATATTCCGCAATTTAGATGATTTACTGACTGCTCCAGCGTTTCAACAAATCACTAGGCACACTGCGCATGTCACACTTTTTGACGCTTTAACGCTCGACGCTAAAACGCTCCCATGTAAAGGCACCTTTAAGGTGCAATTTCATTGACGCTAAAAAGTAGCGTCAACCATTGGTTGAACAAAGAAGTAAGTAATTGCTTCTTTGTTCAACCAATTGTTGACGCTACTTTTTAGCGTCAATGAAATTGCACCTTTAAGATGCGGCCTCATTGACGCTAAAAAGTAGCGTCAACCATTGGTTGAACAATGAAGCAACTATACTTACCTCTTTGTTCAACCAATGGTTGACGCTACTTTTTAGCGTCAATGAGGCCGCACCTTTACAGCGACAGCTTGTGCACACGAAAAAATATTGCAGCGATAAAATTGTGTTGTAGAAAGCAATAATGGTAGCTTCCAAAAGAAGAAAATATTATAATTGAATATCAAATTGTAAAATAATTCGACGAAAACGTCAAATACAATTCGAAAATAATATCGTTTTTATTATATTATTATCAACATATCAGAAACAAAAAGGACATCATTCAAAAAAAAATTCTGGGTCGCACCACTTTTTCAAAATTATAATCAATATGGATTTTACAAAGCTATTTTAGCAAATGTGACATTAGAAAATGCGAGATTTCTGAATTATTTTCGTATGTCATCAACGCAACTGGAAAATTTACTACAATTTTATTTTAGTACATACAATTAATACAGCATGGTAGCACTGTCAGCAATGTATCAGCGTTTGACGCATCGTTTGAGCGATAATGCTTTGTAGTTGAACCGATCTAAATTACAAAAGGTGCGTTTTCGTTTCGCTACCACGAGTGACCAGAGGCAAACAAGACCATTTTCGTTTCTGGTTGTGACGTCATCGATGCAATCACATGAGCCGTGGTAGCTTTTACCGCGCTGTCATGGGGTCTGTTCTTTTCAGCTGTACTGCTGCACTAGTGCAATAAGTTAGAAAGAGACAAACATACTTTCTTTCACTCTAACTAATTGCACTAGTGCAGTAGTGCAGTTGAAAAGAACAGACCCATGGTCTCGACGGGGATTGCCCGATTAGACATAGTACGATTAGACACAGCCAATCATATCGACCGATGCCTAGGGTAACCAGCACGATCAAGCACGATTAGCCAATCAAAGCCAGTTGTGTCCAATTGTATTGTGTCTAATCGGAGCTGTCTCGTCTCGACGATGATAGTGCGGTTGTGGTAGGTTGTTTGGCACGAAGTGCGAAAAGAGAATGAATGTAACAGGTTACCCACTCTTCATTAGCAATTATTCCTATTTTGAAATGAGTTATTCTATCCTTCAAAAAGGAAAGGCAACCCTGCTTGTAATTGACAAATATTCACAATGTGTGATAAATTGTCATCAATCACTTCCATTATACAAAATAACACAGATAACCTCACATTTGGATCCATCATGATCATGACACATGAAGCAAACCGCTAGCGTGTTTGCGCATTGCCTGCTCGAAACGTTTTTATTCTCGGTTACTATTTGTGACATCATATCATCAAACATGAACCAACCGCTTGTAGCGAGGAAGCAGCAACGAAAACGCACCTAAAATTGTAGCTAGATTACGAGCGACAAATCTGTCAACAAATCTTCAACTATTTGTTCCAGCGGTATGTGAAAATGCACCTTAATGAATTCAGCGGATCATCAGCGTATCAAAAAACACCGGATCGTCTGTCATTGGTCGGAGCTCGATACGCCTGATACGCAATACGAACCAATGGGACGTCACCCTAAGTTTACGTACGAAGTTAAGTTTACGATCGATACTAAATGTAACGCGATACGGAACACCTTGTGCGGAGGCCCTTAGTCTTCCCGATTGGTTGAAGTAACCTAGGAATAGAGTTCGAGGATATATAGGAAAAAAAAATTGTGAGTGATACAATATGTGTATAGTTTCCAGTTAATTATGTGTAGTTATCAATTAATTATGTGTAGTTCTCAGTTAATTCAAACTTCTAATTCGAATGCGAAAGATGTTGATTGATTTACATGTCCAATTTGTGGTTTGGCAAAAATTAGGTTATGCAAAGTAAGGTTAGTATCTTCAATCATTTTACATATATATATTATTTATATTTAATTGATTAAATCTAAACAAAAGGACTTAAAAGGGCTTAAAAGATTCTTTTAAACATCTCAAACATCTTAAAGATGTTTAAAAGCTAAAACGTCTTTAAGTTGTTTTTTTAGGAACACGTGTGCTGTCTAGAAAATTACAAATATTTTTATATTGTCGTAATTATATTAATCGTAATTTATTGTAAAATGGAAATTTTGGAAAATACAATATTTTTTCTGAATTATATTTAATAAAAATTATATAATATGACAATATTATACATATAGGTAGACTAATTTCTTTATTATTTATCAGTGACATCTAAAGAATATATAAAGTAAAATTTCTAATATATCATAATTATATGAAAAATTTTTATAAACATTTCGATGTTATTATTTACTTGTATTACTAATTTTAGCTTATTGTCTTTCGCGAATTTTACATGACGATTTGACTTCTAAATTATAATAGAACCGGACGAGTAGAAATGGTTTCCACTCAAACAGATAATAACTGGTATCACACACAAAATTTCATAGTTTTCTCAAAAAGATGAGTAAATTCAAAAATCCACATGTATGACATCTTTAAACATTCTGATGTTCTTTTTTTCTATATATTATTTTCTATATATTTTCTATATATTATTTTCTTTATATTTCTATATATTATTTTCTATACATATATATATATATATATATATATATATATATTTCTATATATTATTTTCTATATTTTCTATATATTATTTTCTATATATTTAATTGGCTTACATTGATCCGAAGAAAAAGGATTAATCTGGCTGGCCATCAGTGAAAATAAATGCAAAAAAGAATGAAAAAAATAAGAGGCTTCGGAGAAATCCTCTTAAAAAAAGAAGAAAATATGATTTAAATAAAGGATACGTATTACGTGTTTAAACACATCCGATTCCGTGTCTTTTTTTCGCGTGATAAGAAATATGCTGTAGTATGCGCGCGCGTGTTTACGTTGCTTCATCGCATGCGTGGATGAGGTCTTCGACAAGACGATTCTGGACTGGTTTCCGCGGTAACCACAATTTATCGATTCGCTTAAGTATCGTCAGTTAGCCTTACCCAGGCGATAAAGGCTCAAGAAAATCTTACACATAATTCATTCGAAATCATTCGCGATTGTGCCGTGCGATAAAAATAATGTACAAGAAAATAAGAGATAAGAAATCTTTTATCGAAATTACATTGCTAAAGGAACAAATCATCGATACAAAAATTTAGTATCGTTATTAAGGGTGATATCGAATAAGCCTACATTACACAGTGATTATATATGTCTGGGGTTAGGATTAAAAAATTTAAACTAAGAATTATTAATATATACCGAAGACGAATAAGAAAAAATTGAAAAAAAAAATATTAAAACCAACATGAAAAGCAGGAGGAGCTGCAATTACAATTAATAATGAAGTGTTATATTTTTTTAGTGTTAATAATGTGAAAACATTTGTAAAAGTAAAATTGTAGAGTACTTTTTATTTATTTTTATGTATTTGGCATCGCGTTGCTTAATATGTTCCATATATTTAATATAACGTTTAAAAATTTTTTATAATAATTTTTAGTAAAATCGTTTTTCTTAACCATATTAGTTATTACATACACAACACACACATACACATATATATAATTAAATAATATCTAATAAAATAAGTTTAAAATTATAACTAAAGAGAATTATAATATATTTACAAAAACAAAGAAAAATATAGTTTTTATACTACACTAACTTTTGGTTTTTTATAAATACATAAGAAAAGAAAAGTCGAAAGTAATATTTATAAAAATGATAATAATTATAAAAATGAAAACGGTAATAACAATATTATATAATGTTGTATTATATCTATATATGATGTGTTTATATATCCGAAATAATAAATAATCCGAAAAAAAAGAGAACAGGAATGCTAAATAAGATCTGTGCAAAGCGCACTATTCGCTGTTATTCCTCACAGAGTGCGATACATATACCACCAGAACAACGGAAATTTCGCCGTGTTCATGGTCTACAATTACCGCTGCATCCTCAACAAGTAATCGGCTGGGTATTGCTAATTGTCGTGTTCGTCGGTACTTTTACTGTGTTGTTAACGACACCGCTGCTATTACCTAATCTGCGCCGTATTCTCTTATTGCTGTTTGCTGTATTGTTCCTACTCCACGTGCTAACCCATCTGACGGTGCTACTACTGGATCCGGCCGATCCTGAAGTGCGTGCTCGACCGATCAACGAAGTTGTCCCGGAATTTGATCGTACGAAGCATCAGCACGTTATCGAAAACGGCCGATGTCACTTATGCAATATCACAACGCGCGATTTGTGCACTAAGCACTGTTCCATCTGTAACAAGTGCGTGCCACGCTTCGATCACCATTGCAAGTGGTTAAACAATTGTATCGGCGGTCGCAATTATCCGGCATTTTTGGCGTGCTTGACATCAACCCTAATTATTACACTCGCAGTCACCGCGCTTGCTCTGGGCGAGCTGGTGCTCATTAATGCGCATTCAGTTGTGGACGATGAATATTGGGGTGAAGGTAACAACAACGATACGAATATGAATAATGCCACGGCGCCATCATTGCCGGTGCCTGGTACCGGCTCACTTGTCCTTGTTACTCTTATCGGTGTCCTCTCGGCAATTGCTGCCGTTTTGCTCATACATCTCTGCTTTTTCCATGGTTATATTGCTTGTCTCGGTCTCACCACATACGAATACGTACGTAGAAAGCGAGAGAAAAGCTCTACCAGCGCCGCCACTAACTCTAGAATGACTTCTAACAATTTGTGCGATGCATCTTACTGTGATACCAGTGACAAGGAGGATATGAATCAAGTGGCTGGCGCACGAAGCCTCTATTCTCGTTTCTGCAAGAACGGTTCTTTATTCAAGAATAGTGTAGATACAACGATGATGACGACAACGACGGATATATACGTTTCCTCAACGCATGAAGAAATGTGTAGCAGTGACAAAGCAGCGAACGATGAGGGTGTTTGTTCGAAATCATTGCCCTCGACGAAGGACAATCGAAATTTCCATCTCTGCTTCTCATATGACTCACGCACCATTGAGACTTCTATTAAAGTCTCCTCCTCGCGTTCGATCAACAGGATAGAGTTGGAAAAGGAAGAATCACAGACATAAAATCATCATCCACGCCTTCCCCGGTGTCTTGTTGTTTCTCTATTATGAATTATTCTGAAGGTAGACATGACGCAAAGGATCGAAAACGTCATACCGGTCACCGTCTCGAATCCACAAAACGTTCATGTGGAACAATGAGAAGGATACAGATGTTTTTGGCAGGCTCGTCTAAAAAAAAGCTCCAAAATCAAAGGCAACTACTTTATCATCGGCTTTTGCCCGTTCTTGCAAAACAAGATAATTCCGGATGATCCTTCAAACATTCGCGCCTACAATAACTGAACATGAAAATCGGATTTTCGAAACATTAGTGACAGAATTAACAACATCATCGGATCATCCACATCCACCGGCGAGATTACCCGCTATGGATCTTCCAAATACCGTCCACAAGATTAGAAAAGTGTTTTCGAATACCGGAGAATTTCCGTTTTAGAATCGATATCGCCTTCCCTAATGCCTAAACGGAATCAAGCCTGTCTCGTAGCCGACGAAGTACAAATTTTTCCAGGAAAAGGCCACGTTTTAAACTCGGCTCATATGTTACGCAGACCGCTCAATTATCACCGATACCAGAGTCTGAGTTCTCAAAACCGGCCACACCTAGATCAGGTCCTGCTTTCGCCTTCCGCCATTACGCGAGTAATTTTACCAACAGTATCCGAGGAACATTGTTAAGGTGCATTTTTACGTGCCGCTGAAACTGATCATTTGAGTGACAAAAAGATCACGTGACGACTTTTGTCGCTAAACTATTACAGCGACAGCTTGTGCACATGAAAAAAGATTGCAGCGATAGTTGTGTTGTAGAAAGCAATAATGGTAGCTTCCAAAAGAAGAAAATATTATAATTGGATATCAAATTGTAATAAAATAATTCGACGAAAACGTCAAATATAATTTGAAAATGATATCGTTTTTATTATATTACTATTGACATATCAGAAACAAAAAAGACATTATTCAAAAAAAAAAATTTTTAGGTTGCACCATTTTTTCAAAATCATGTTCAATATGGATTTTACAAAGCTATTTTACCGAATGTGAGATTAGAAAGTACAAGATTTCTGAATTATTTTCGTATGTCATCAACACAACTGGAAAATTTACTACATTTTTATTTTAGTACATACAATTAATACAGCACTGTCAGCAATGTATCAGCGTTTGACACATCGTTTGAGCGATAATGCTTTGTAGTTGAATCGATCTAAACTACAAAATTGTAGCTGCTGGATTACGAGCGACAAATCTGTTGCTTTAACTATTTGTTCCAGCGGTGTGTGAA
>NW_020229762.1:0-20772 GCF_003227725.1 Camponotus floridanus | reverse complement strand
AATAATAAATAATTTTTATTTTGCAAATAAATAAAACATTAATATTTGTGGTTTAAGTAGAAATGCATTACATGTGCTAGATTACTAGATTACAAAGTCACGATAGGATTAAAGACAATTGACCGTAATTATTCAGTGAGTATCTATCAGGAGTATCTACATGAAAAAAGCATATTGTCCTTTAAATTATATTCCCGCAAAATCTGATATTCGATCATTATTCTTTTAGCCGCAATACGATAACGTTCTAATCGCAATGGATATTGCCAAATGCAACGACGAGAATCGATTCGCTAGTTAATGAACTCTGCGGCCCGGAGAGGAACAGCAAGACGTAAACTTGCACAACGGATGAAAGGCAGGTCCCGTTGTGGGCCTACTTACCGATTTGTTATTCTTCGAAAGATGTTAGTAATACTAAACGTTCTTTATCTACATCCTCGTCTACAATCTTTTGCGAATTACTGGGGATGTTTTAACGTTCGCTTTCTCGAGACATCTTCAATTTACTTTCGATGATTTTGTGTTTTCAACATGATATTAATCATAAGGATCTTTTCTAATTAACAGATAAATAATCGAATTAATATTGGATAAGTTTTAAATTTATTATTTAATCAAATCGATACTTTTCGATATTAATTTTTTTTTAGATTGAAATTCTATACATTAGATTTATACTTTTGAAATACATATAATTGAATATTCTTGCAATTTATGCAACTATTTTTTTCTCTATAGAATAATATTGGACGCACGAGAGAGATAGAGAATTTTAGCTCTATTTCTATATTATCTAATTATGCAAAAAATAATTTAGAAATGGAAAGAATTTATATAAGTCAAAATTATAAATAATTAAGTCAGATTAAAAAAGAAACTTATTGTACATCGTAAAATCAATCACAATCCATTGTTGGTGAGACAGTTTAACATTGTTGAGGAATGCAACGAATGAAAGCAATGAAGTATTCGTATTGTTCAGAATATTATGAGTGCTACGACGCGTTCTTTTCCTTTAATAGATACATACTTATTATGAAATCTCGATTCGATTACGTGCCGTAGATAAAAAAGAAACTAGAATATTATTTCTTATTCTGTTCAATACATTATTGTTCAATGTAATGTGTAATTGTTTTATACGCAAATATTACTGACGGTGTATCTGTTAATAGATTTTTTGCTTCCAGCAAATTCTTGCAATATATTAAAGTATTAGTTAATGAATTTTCTATATCATCATTCTTCCGGAGGCTCGACGATTCGGGGTTTTGATGATTCTACGTTTTCATTGGTACTTGGTTCTTGCATTTTTTTTAAATCTTTTTTTTGCATACGATGTTCCGAACTAGCTCTTGATCAATTCGAATGAACTCAACGTCTAAAAACCGTTGCAAGGACCCCAGTCACAAAAAAAAACATCTTTTGATTAGATCAAGTTTAGATAGATTAGTGAACATCACACAATAACATAGATATCCTTACTCACAGATATTCTTACTAAGAAGCACATAATAAGATACCTTTATTACGAAGGGAACTTTCTATTTATTAATATATATTTAATAATACAAGAACAAAAAATCGTGGCGAAAATAAAAAAATAATTAAAAATTTTTTGCATAGCAAATAAATTTTAATTAAATAATGTTTATTGTATAAAAAACAATGACTTACTGATTAACAATGATTATTATTCATAATTATTACTTCTCATTGCATAGCAAATAAAATCAATGAGTTTTAAATGTAATAATTTTATAATTAAATTAATTTGTTAAAATAATAAAAATATATAGTAATTCGCTTCAATGTAGATAAAAAAAAATTCAAAAGTAAGATTTAAAATTTAAACGAGACACGCAGCGTACCCATCAGGCGCCTTACTGTTCGATAGATAACAAGTACGTAAATTTTTAAACCTCTCAAATATTCGCGTTTTTCTCTTACATTGTGTTACTTTACGACGAATTAGTGGGAGGATGGAACTATAATATATATTAAGTTCAGCGAAATCGGTGATTCCACTGTCTGATGTTCTCCTTGTTATACTGTATTAGAGATAAAGATCCTAACTAAAATAAAAAGTACATACATAATAAATACACATTATATATATATATATATATATATATATATAATATATATATATATATACACTTAGTAAAAATGTGTCGTGCTGATGATTTTCCCTGATTTTAAACGGCAATTCTGGACAACTTTATTTCGTTATCATTACTAAAAAACTGTAACTACGTTATCGTTACAGTTACAAAAAAAAATGTACGCCGTTACCAGTTCGTTATCAAAAATAGTAACTATCATGGTAATGGCGTTACAAGTAACGCATTACTTCCCAACCTTGTATATATATATATATATATATATATATATATATATATATATATATAATATTTAACTTATATTTTTCCATGAAAATGATTAATTTATATTATTTTTGTCTGATTTATGGAAACTTTCTTTATATAATTCATGTAATACATTATTATAATATTTGCAGTTGTAAAAGTTGTAAAACTAGAGCTTACATAAGTATTCTATATATGATTTTATAACTTCTGCGATAAGCTGTGAACAAAGAGCTCGCGAATAATTTTCCTTTGATAACTTGAAAGACAGAATATTCAATCTAATCATTAATATGTATATACTGAAAATATATTCATTCAAGATTTTACTTTCTAATAGCAATTTTAAAGCTTTTAAAAAAATTTATTAAGTCTTTTAATATATACTATAATATATTATATTAAATTATTATATATATGTATATATATATATATATATATATATATATTAAACGCACACATTACTATCTGAACATAAAAGTCCAACATAAAACTCCAACATAAAAGTTTGGAAAACATCGTACAAAATAAACGTTTAAAACTTTAGATATTTTCCTTTGATTTCATGTTGGGACATATTGAAGAATATATATATATATATATATATATTATATATATATATATATATATATATATATATATACACGTATGTTTAAATTTTCCGTTTTCGAATAGGTATGCGACAAATCAACAGCCAAGAAAAAAGTTGTACCGGAAGAGGAAGAAGATATGAGACGATTGCTCCCGTTTGAAAAGGCACCCAAATTTCTTCAATATAATCCTTACATTCTGCGTGGTTATCGAGGCTGCTTGACCACCAAACTATGCGTCGAAAGGTTGAGTTTAATGTTCCTTAACTCATAAATGTGTAATAAACGGGCTTCGAAGATAATGGACATACATACATACATATTTCGATGCGGACAACAGCATGCGCTTTTTCACGGAAACATTGCGTTTTGTAGCATATTTTGGTGGACAAACGAGACCGTGAATATATGGAGTCACATCTTTGGTTGGATGCTCTTCTTCGGTCTGACCCTATATGATCTCTGTCTTTTGAATATTCACGCGCCGTTCAGCGACAAATTAATCGTGTCCCTGCTCCTTCTTTGTTTTCAGGTAAGAAAATCTATAGAATGTAAAAAAAAATATTTTCGTTGTAAAACGTATATAGCAAAATGAATAAATAAAATTGCCTTTAGATATGTATGATCCTTTCATCCGTATATCACACGTTTTCGTGTCGAAGCGAAAAGGACTATTGGTGCTTCCTATCCTTCGATTTGTTCGGTATTGCTCTGAGCATGCTGTCGATCTATTTGTCTGGTGTCTATTATGCCTTTTGGTGTCACAAGGTAAAGCGTGCATATAATTTTTATCTAATAAATATTATATCAACAATCTCATGCAAAATTTTAGGTATTTAAAAAAATTTATTATAAATATATATATATATATATATATATATATATATATATAATACATTATATTAAATAATAAATATATATATATATATATATATATATAATACATTATATTAAATAATATATATATATATATTATATATCATTTGTATTTGAATATTTAAAAAATATTTAAAATATTTCTATAATTCCATATTATGTTAACGCGATCGATAAATTAAGCTGATTTCGAATCAATGAATTTTTTATAGGAATTACAATGGTTCTACCTGATAACTGTTCTCGCGATCTTCATTTTCGCAATGATACTGCAAATACCAAGTCTAAACATCAACGGTAACATTAAGCTAGCTGTATTTGTGTGCTGGGCAATATATGGAGTGTTGCCAACGCTGCATTGGACCATCGCGATGGGCGGCTTTGATAATCCGATCGTTAACTTGCTCATCCCGAGAGTGATAGGAATGTACATTATTAATGCAATAGCGTTCGCGTTCTACATGTTCAAAATACCCGAACGTTTTTGTCCAGGTAATTATTAATGATTACCTTATCGATTATCGTAATAGCATTCTTACGATATAATTCACTAAATAATAAGATAACTGTACATTGTCATATGTCAAAATAAATAATATGCCTTTATCATAGGTTGGGTAGACTATGTTGGTTCGTCACATCAATGGTGGCATGCATTGGTCGTGCTAGCTCTTTATTATTGGCATAACAGTGGAATGCTTTATGTGGAATATAGAATGAATCATGGGTGTCCAAGCAGTAAGCCATTATGACATACGGATTCTGACGGCCAGCCAGGTACGTGAAATAATAGACATAATTCAATACCAGTTGCGACTACTAGGCAAGTACCGTAAATTGCGTTTAACCACATTTTCGCAATATCAAGTATAGTTCATATCTCGAGTCGCACAAGAATATCCATTGTATTTTAAATATTTATTACTAAGAAGAAAGAAATGTTAAACTCTTAATTAACTCTTTAATACATAAATATTTGTCATATATACACAATGTATATTTGAATAAATACTTAAAAATTGAAGATATATTTTGTGCAAAAAAGTTCATTAATTGTAATATTACTTCGTGAAATTTTAAGATTACTGAAACTACACTGGATTACTGCAATAAGTTCAAGGTTTACGACTACAAACTCTATTACAGCATCCGTCCTTGCCATGGATTGTGCTTGTATGATGAAGGCTTGGTCGTCTTTGGCGGAACCACCGTTTTACAGTATCTTAAAGAATACATCTTGCCAGATACAAAATCCACTACGAGCATACGCATATCGATAATTTCGATATGCTTTTAGGAAATACAGATTAAGATTTTTAAATGAAAAAAGATATTTGAATATTATTTACACTGTTCTCTAGCTCAATTTATATTCATTCAACATTATTATTTAAACTTATTTTGCAAGAGTATAAACGATATAAATGAAGGATAAATGATTGTATCCTAAATCGTGTTCTTTTTTCCTTAATAGCAAGTCTTTAATCCTAGCAGGATTAAAAACCAATCAATTAATTAATCAGCGTCATTAAAAACATTCTTTACATTTATAATTCCAAATAAAAATATATTTAATGTTATAAATATAAATCTTTTATATATTAGATTTTCTATATAAATAAATTTTAACTAATTAAATTTATTAATAGATTTATAAACAAATCTTTAGAAATTATAATAACAAAAAAATGAAATTTTATAGTCTTCGTCTGCCGCTAGGATTAAGTAAATAAGTAAATCTTAATTTTTAGAGACATATCTTAGTTAGAGTTGTTTGTTCTTCATACATTTCACAGAGACTGGAACGTTTCAATATAAATCAATAAGAATTTAGTGTCTTTTTGTGTGACATCTTTTTATAAATATTTTAAGAATTATGTTAAAGATATTTTGAGACATGGGATTTTATTTGATGTTTTTCCTTTATTAAAATTTACTAATATTTAATGCGTGCAACGTATTTTATAACAAATTATCAACTATACTATTAATAGTGACAGAGTGACATTGGACGATTGCTTTTGCAATGCAACCAAAATCGGGATTCTTTATACAATTTCACAAACCATCAAACTTTCAACGCGTACTTATGTGTATAATTTTCAACTCATGTAAACGCACATTTTTCAACTCAACTGTAAACGTATAGGTGTACTAAACATGCCAACATCAGACACAATATATATATTCCATCTAACTAATTTCAATAAGAATCCCATGTTTTGGAGAGGTAGTCTTTTACATAATATTATATAAATATGTAGATATATATATAATATTATATAATATTATATATATAATATTATATAAATATGTAGATGATAATAGCTGTAATATTGAAATAATGTTGTCCCCTGAATTGTTGAAAAATATGAAAAAAATATATTTTATTTATAAATAAGAACACACACACATATAATTTTTCAGCCAAAAAATTCCTTCTTCGTAAAGAAATCTGTATAATAATTTACAAGAATTTAAAAATGAATCAGATGCTCTTTTTAAAGTTATAAAAGTAATATATTTATTTTATATTATATCACCGATATTCTAAGATTCTAAGATGTATTTATTAAGAATATATAAAAAAATCTATTAAATTGTTTATTTGTTTTGCGTTCTCTCATTATTCTCTAACTTTTTATATATTTCATTATAATATTTTTTTACATTTTAAGTTATATAGGAGAAAAAATAAGTTCATAACAGAAAAATAAAAATAAAATTTTTTAAATATTTTTCTTGATTTTAAAAATGATATATATAATGTGTTATATATATAAAATGATATATATAATGTGATTTATGGCCCGAAAGAACAGATATACAATAAATATAATATTAAATATTAATTACATAAATATGTGCAATAAATAAAATAATAAATATTAATTACAATAATTTTTTTATAAATGTTATTAATCATATTATTTTAAATCTCTAAATGATTTAAACTTAATTATTTAATTTTTTTTAGACAATGACTAACTTATGTTACAAAAGACATTACTTTATATATGAAATTCTTTTCTAAATTAAATAATATTTTCTCATTTATAAAATAATTTTTTTTATATTTGATTCTAAACAAACTTTTAAATGATTATTAATTATTAAATTAAAAGTTTAATAAAAGTTTTTTTTTATTTAACGAAAAATTGCATCGATATCTGGAATTGTCACTGTAATCTAATATATTGTTTTATACGCGTTTTAAAAATCATATGTTTCATTTTGCCTCCATCTATTTTATGTAATATTTATAAAAATAATACTTATATTGGTGAATATTTTATTTTATCCAGCTATTGCTTTATTATTGTTACATTTAAAACATTTTGCAAAGATTTAGTTACCTACAGAGAAAAGACTGTGAGATGTATCATGGTACCGCTTTTAGATGATCCCTGATACTCCTTCTGTGGATATTAAAAACATGGACATGAACTACAAAGCCAATGTCCATGAATGTTCTCAAAGGATAACATATAATGCGCACAATTTCTGATTTTGTTCTGTGCTATGTGCATGAACTGCCGGTAGCGCTAATGCTGTATAGCAAGATATTGCTTATGTATATAAATTAGTAGTAAATAAATTATTCAATCGCGAAAGATCTGAAATCTTCCAATAATATTAATGTAATGTTAATGTAAAGATGAAATAAATATTTCTCTATATGTTTCTTGTCATATTTATATATTTTTATTTACAAAACACAAAATGCCTGCTGTGAGATAAAAACATTTTTAACTGTATTTCTATAATCAATCATTTTTTTAATTATTTAAAAATTTAATTATTAATACATGTATAACATTTGTTAAATTGATCACTTCTTCTGAAGTTTCTATAATTAGGATTCGAAAAATATAGATGTTGCAAAATATTTTAAATCCCAGATAGCACAGAGAATTCGAAAAGAATTCTTTTTTGATCCCCGATTTATAAAATGAATTCCTTTTTCGTCCCATTTCTGTTCGAAAAGTATTCGTAAGTATTCCAAAAGACTTCACTTTTATGTCACCATTTGTGAGTTCTTTTTCAGATTCGAAAAGGATTCCTTTTTGAGTCTATAAGAATTCGCTATGAATTCAAAATAATTTTTAGCTAATACTCTAATAGAATTATAATAGAACTCTATTATTATTCATTTTCTGGGATCCGAATATGGGATAAATTAGGATTATTGGAATGCTCTAAATGCACAAAATACAATTTTGTAATGAAATGACAAAATATATTTTATTAAATGATAAATGATATTGTAACATATATTGTAACATATATTGTTATACTCGCCGGAGTGTATCAAACCAAATTTTAGAATTTGTGAAAAATCGAAGAAAAATGATGAACGCACAATCGTCTGTATATATTATATTAATCGCTTTCGCGCGGTGACGTAAATTATACACCAAATATATTCGTATCTCATACGTTCACATACATACGTACAAGAGACTTAAATATATAATATTAAATATATATAATGTATCAATCTTCCTCTTTCTTTCTAAATAAAAATACATTAAAGTCTCGTTTAAAGCTTAAAATAACGCTTAAAAATAACGTTGGTTCAATCAGGCCTAAAGTAGATATGTATATATTATGGAATTATGAAAATTTATTTCTTATTTTTTATTCGGTCGCTAGCGTGCTGCAGCCACTTCTTTATAAATATTTCTATGTCGCTTCTAGATGCATTTTTCACTTTTGAAACGGTTTCTGGAACAATTTAAAGAATTTTGTAAGTAAATATAAAATATTTTTAAAAAAGTTCAATATAGAGATTTGGTACTTTGGTCAAAATACATACTAAAAAATAAAATACTTATTACACACCGACAATAAGTTGAGAAATTAGGGTACTTTTAAATTGAATAGTTCTTCTTTGACCAGACCAGGAATACTGCACAGCCAGCTCATTCGACATTAAAAAACGCAATGTAGCTCTAGTAAATTTGCCTGGATCAGATCATGCGCACAAATAGAAAACAGATCAAAATGCACCTTTGCGACTAAGCAAATATGTAGTAGAAAAAGTCTTACCTTTCATAAAAATGGTATTATATAACAGCTCTTAGATGTAATGACTTAGATGCAATGCTCTCTTAGATGTAATGCTCTCTCTCTCTCTCTCTAGATGTAATGACAAACTGGAAATAGTATTATAACAGCTCTTCTCTTAGATGTAATGACTTTAGATGCAATGCTCTCTCTCTCTCTCTCTTTAGATGTAACGACAAACTGAAAATTCGAAAAGCGAATATTATTTTCACAAATGTAAAACATAAAAATAAACATAAAGATATGACAATTTTATGACTAATATGCATTTATATAATAATTCATGTTTTTTTATAATTCAATTTTATATTTATAATTTTGTACTTTTTTAAACTAATTAGCATATGGAGGAATGGTAAACGAACAATTATATTAGAATTTTAATGCTCAATAATATTTGATATTTAATTTAAACGCAACTTAAAACAGAATAATAATATACACAGTTAAACCTAATTGAGACTGCACGCAACAAGTAGCAAGCATCGGAGCAGTTAATGCTGTTCACCCAAAACCCAACAGTATAGGTCTGTTTTTTATTCCTGAACTGAGATGAATTGGCTGCTAGTTCAGAGTCTATATCTTTGTCTTTCTAATGTGAAGTAAAGAAGATAGACTAGTGCGGAATTTGTGCGAGCAGCATTGGCTGCTGTTCCGATGCTTGCTGCGTGCAGTCTGAAACAATATTAAGTTAACAATATTTAATTTAATGCTAACATTAATGCTATTGATGCATCTGTTATGGTCATATAATGCCAAATAAGATACTACTTTTGTATTATTTTTTTTTCCTTGAGGTTTCTTGAGTGAGAGTAATAAGACTCACTTCCGAGACCAGAGATTCGAGTGCAATGGTAATCTGAGGGTCATCAACTTCGACTTCCATCATGTTTGAGTGCAAAAAAGAGTCGTGCTACTTACTGTGAAAATCCAACGAAGATGTGCGTGATCCTTCCTCCGGGGTGATGCAATAGGAAGGAGAAAAGAAAAAGTGATCTTTTTTTAGACAATCGTACCGAGATATCAAAATAATGGACGGTGAATTCACCAATGTCCGAGCAAGCACTCGCGGAAAACTACGCGATTACGATGAAAAACACTATTAACAAGCCTAAAAAATGCGCTCATTTTAACTTTAGGAAGAACGCTCTCGAAACGCGTGTGCACGCGACCGAGGTCAAGTTCAAGATGGTCGTCAACGGCTGCATGCGTTGCGCCGAAAACGAACTCGACGGAAGGTTCGTCGTGCTGCGCGGCGCATATGCGCGATGCCGCATCAGTCAATCATCGAAACAATGAACACTGAGAATATTTACCTAAAATATTATTTCTTATTCTTATTATCAGAAAACTATTCTGCTTATGCATATTATATTGTAATAATACTAATAAATACGAAAATCAACCTATAAAAAAGTGATGCTGAAATTCTCTCTTTTTGAATCCATTACAAAATAAAAAAAGGACTTCTTTAAGTTTACGTAAATTGAATTCCAAAAGAAATCAAAAGATATATCTTTGTGGAATCCTTTTCTAACTATAAAAAAGGAATTCTATTTTAGTTCATTTTGAACAGATTATGCGAATTCGAAAGGAAATCAAGAAACTGAATTCTTTTTTAAATCAAATGGATCAGTTGTGCTATCTGGGATGTCTCTTTCATTATATAATATATAAAGAATTCATATGTTCCATTCTAATATAGTCAACATTATTTATATATTTTTATTATAATTTTCATACCAGCATATTTTTATGCTTAATACTTTATTATAATACAATGTACTAAATTATAAAATTTAATATACTTACAAAATAGTATTATTATTAATAAATAGGTTGTATGCACACTGCATTTTAGTTTTTAATCATTTCCAATCACTATCCAATCATTTGTATTCAATATATTCTATTCTTTGAGTTTTCTTGGATTATTATGGTTTATTGTATTCCTTTGTGTTAACATAAAAAATTATCACTTGTCATACTTGTCCTTCCTAAAAAAATTTTAATGATCACCTAATAGCCCTAACAATCCTTTTTTTACATTATTTTATTTTTTTATTTATTTTTAGTTTACATTATTTATTTAATTTATTTCACTTTTCGTTTTTTAATTTTAAATAATTTTTTCTTTGACAAATTTGACTGATTTTAATACAAGCATCGTCAAAATAATGAGATACCGAGGCATTTATTATTACTTTAGACGGCACACTTTATAATTGACTCCGAAATAAAACCTTTTGTTATTTTTTATCACATCATCACATTTTCGCTGAAAATGGCCCAAAAATGGATCGAAACGTTCGCTAACTTTTCTTTATAATTTGTTCCATTCCTATTTGATTGTATAATAAATAATTGTGTTATAAGATCGACACTTGACTCGTATTGCCATTAAAACTGATTTGTTTAATTTTCTATTTCGAGTCTTACACTTTTTTATTAATTATAATTATTGAAATATTTATTAATCTGTTAATATTATTTAAACCTACATTTCCTGATTCTTTAAAAGATACATAATATATTAATCATCTAAATTAATCAAATAATAATCCTAACAATCCTCTACTTCTTGAAAGGAAAATTAAAAAATCTTAATAATCACCTGATAGCCCTAACAATCCTATTTCTCGATTAAGTGAAATTATTCGAGCCTATCTCTAATCACGTATATTTTAAATTACGTGCCCTAATTACATTCTCTAACCGCGTGCCCTAATCTCGTGAATAAATGTCCAACATTACGTACTATTGTACGTAAGGCTTGCCGTCCGCGGCACGTTGACGGCACCGACGACGAGAAAGGGTACTTAGCTTCCCTTTCAAGCACCTTAAGATTTATCATAAATAGAAAAATTTAAGATAAATCTCAAGACACCATCCAAGTACTAAGCCCTCCCACCGCGACAAGGTGTACCCCATGGGAGGGTTATATTATATATAATTTTATATATAATATAATATATACAATTGCAGCATTTATTTTGCAATGTAGTATATAAATTTAAATTTGCATAACAAGACCGTAAAACAAAATCATTAGCACGGTATTGTTTATGTCGAATATTATGTTATTCATTGTTGAATATCATTATTAAAATATAATATAATTTTATTCATTATTAAAATATAATATAATTTGAAATGTAATACAACATAATTTAACAATTTTTTTTTTTTTTTTTTTTTTTTCGTGGGGAAAATGCACCTTATGCACACCCCGTCGAGACCTATTTAGCGGTCCCGTCGGGGTAGTGTTGGGCTCTCCCCGCCGCCATTTTAACGGCAGGGACTACCAACTAAAAACCCCACGCGCCTTTCCTTAGTCTTCCAACGCGCAAGTCCCCGGAACCATGTGCATAAGGAGCATTATATGGAGTAGCCCTAACAAACTACTATCCTATTATATGTTCATAATATTCACTATATTCAATATTATATACATTCAATATATATTCACAAATATCTGAAAAAAATAATTTTCTTAATATCTTCGATATTAAACTTTAATAATATAAGCTGTTTAGATAAATTTATATAAATAAAATTAATGAAATACAATTAATGAAATTATATATATCTCAAAATATATATAAATATATAAATTTTATAAAAATTATTATTTAAATTAAAATTTTAAATACATAAATACACAAATATCTATATATAAGAAAATAAACATATAAATTTTATATAAAAATTATTATTTAAACTAAAACCTTAAATGTATATATAAGTATATAAATATATAAATTTTGTAAAAATTATTATTTAAATTAAAACCATAAATATATAAATAAATGAATATATAAATTTTCGAAAAGTTATTATTTAAAAATATTATTTAAATTAAAATTTTTTTTGAAATTTTAATAATAAATCTTTTCATATAAATTCTATTCATTCTTTAATATCTATTCTTTAATATAATTCTTAATTCCATTTTAAATCTTTCAATTTCTATATTTAAAAATAACTTATAAATTCATAAATATACGAAATTTATTATTCATATTACTAAAAAATAACTTAATATGCAAATTTATATTTTAAATTTTTCATATAAAATTTCGTATTACATAAAAGTACATAAATTTCGTATTACATAAGTACATAAAATTTCGCAAAAAAATTCGCATTACTATACAAATTATTGAGTGTTAACGATTTAATTTTCATCCTTATATAAATAAAATACCTATAAAAGAACACTCAAAAAATATTGAGCCCTTAAAAATTCTTAATGTTAATAATATAATTATTGAAATATTTATTAATTTGTTTTCCCTAATATTATTTAAACCTACATTTCCTGATTCCTTAAAAGATACATAATATAAAACCAGCTAAATTAATCATATAATAGCACTAACAATCCTTTACTTTTTGAAAGGAAAATTGAAAGGAAAAAAACCTAATGATGACCTAATAGCATGACATAATAGAAAGGAATACCTAATGATGACATAATAGCATGACATAATAGAAAGGAATTTGAAAGGAAATAAACCTAATGATCATCTAATAGCCCTAACGATCCTATTTCTCGATTAAGTGAAATTATTCGAGGAAAGCCTATCTCTAATCACGTATATTTTAATTACGTGTCCTAATTACATTTTCTAACCGCATGCCCTAACCGCGTGAATAAATGTCCGACATTACGTACTATTGTACGTAAAGCTTTTCTTCAGGCCAATTGAACTTACTTTTCGTAGATTCTGGCCACTTTCTCGCTCGATCTCTAATCAGAGATCGAAAAAGGAGATAAAGACTCCTTCTTTTGCCGATTAATTACCGGCAAATGAGCGTAAATATTTCACGCTCATCGTAACGATCGCTCGATTTTACGATCGTTTCTTAAATATTTGAATATAACTTTATTTTAACTCAAATAAAGCCAAATTACTACAAATTTCTATATACTATATTTTCTAATAAAATATAAACTTCATGTATGTGTATAACTTTTATGATATTACAAATTATTTAATTAATAATCGTTTGGCTTTATTTTAAGTTAAAGTAAAATTTAAAAACAATATCTACAAACAAATTCTACAATGGATGAGCTATGATATAAGAAATTAGAGTAAAATAAGTGCGCGTTATAAGAATAAAGTAGTATCAAATACTGATAAAATTGTTAAAATGATTAATGCGTGCTCTTGATTTAATAAACTGGTCAAGTCTTTACAAAAAAAAATTTTCTTTTCTTGAGTCTCTTCTTTAAATTAATACTTCAATATATTTTCGCAATAGATGCAAAGCATTTCGAAAGAATTTATTAAAAGTTATTTAATTTAATCTATCCTAGCTCATCCATTTTAAGGCAACGGACTTACTCTACAATTCACAATCTACAATCTACAATCTACAATCTACAATCTACAATCTACATCTACAATCTCTACAAATCCGTTACCTTAAAGTTAAATAAAAGTTTTTCTCACTCACCGGCACTGATGCGCAACAGCGGAGTTGTTGTTATCGAAGCTAGTTGTCTGTAACATACAAATATAAAATTCATTTATATTAATGTTCACAAAATGCAATCAATATTTCAAAAAATTTTTATCGCGCGGAATTTTATATCCGATGTGTAAAATAATAAGCAGAGATAAACACGAGTGAAAAATTTTTATAAAATTTTAAAACTGTTTTTTAAGAAAGTTTTTTAAAAAGTTTTATATAACTTTTATAAAAATCTTTCTCTCTAATTTTCTCTTTAATTCATTTAAATAATAAGATCGAATTATTATGCGTACGATTTATAACAACTGATATACAAATAATAAATATTCACCATCAGGTTGCTCCGCCGATGCAAGATGCCTCTTCCAGGCCTCCTCCTCCTCTCATGTTGTTGACGCGCGATACTTTCAACGGCACTCCCGCACTCACGAGCGATATTTTTATATCGCTATTTTCGTTATTTTACGCGCGATACTAAACGGCACTCCCGCACTAATTCGGTACGATTAAAAATTTTGTCGCGCGATGTATATATTTAATATATATATACTTTGTCCGACACTCCCGGTTTCGGTACGAGCGAAAATCCCATTTCATTTCGCGAGAATCAATTTCGAGCCAACAGATCGGGAATGCAACGATACAACGAGCAAAGATTAGGCCCGAACCGGAAAGAAGACGAAACGATTGACGGAATAGAGGAAAATAAAGTTCACCAGCTCTTTTTCGCGCATAATTATCCTATCTCGTATCGAACCTGAACCCGCTAAGCACGATTTCAAGTGACCCGCACGGATGCTATATCACTAGCGCAGTACACCAAGGCTGATAGACGGTAAAAGAAGAGGATACCCACATTTTTTAAAAGCTAACATTCAGCAATTTAGAAAATGGGGAGGCAACCCCTTTTACCGAGCGAAAATCGTGCCTAGGGGAATCCACTCGACTCCTCGACAGGGTTAACACACGCTAGGCGTGTGGCTGTAGGGTAGACGAGCAAAGAGAAGGGACCCATTGACGACCATTTCGAACAATCGATCGAGTTCTAACCGATTCGGGCCAAATCAAATGCACGAAGCAGAGCGTGTTCATCACTAAGCCGATCGAGCGCGAAGCATCGAACCCGCGCGCCCATGTACATTTTGTACTGGACCTACGTTCTGCGCGGCCGGCATCACCAAGTGCCACGATGCACAAGGCGCGAGTACGTCGCAAAGCAACGACTCGATGAAACATCCCAGTTAGTTGGCGTCGGAAGGAGAGACTCGTTGACAAAAACGAAATTGGGATTTTGAAAACGCGAAAACGCGATAACGCGAGAATGCTATAACGCGAAAACGCGGTTACGAAGCGCAGCCGTCCGCGGCACGTTGACGGCACCGACGACGCGAAAGGGTACTTAGCTTCCCTT
This sequence comes from Camponotus floridanus, assembly GCF_003227725.1. Lineage (NCBI taxonomy): Eukaryota > Metazoa > Arthropoda > Insecta > Hymenoptera > Formicidae > Camponotus > Camponotus floridanus. The sequence goes on along the minus strand of NW_020229762.1, from coordinate 4,969 downwards.
TCAAGCACCTTAAGATTTATCATAAATAGAAAAATTTAAGATAAATCTCAAGACACCATCCAAGTACTAAGCCCTCCCACCGCGACAAGGTGTACCCCATGGGAGGGTTATATTATATATAATTTTATATATAATATAATATATACAATTGCAGCATTTATTTTGCAATGTAATATATAAATTTAAATTTGCATAACAAGACCATAAAACAAAATCATTAGCACGGTATTGTTTATGTCGGATATTATGTTATCTTTATTTCATTGTTGAAATTTTTAACATATTAATGTATCTCATATATCAAACGTATTAATGTATCGTAAGATTAAAAGATTAAAAAAAATTACATGTTGTCATACATAACTATTGTTTAATTAACAAAGATTTAATTAATAAAAAGAATATTTAAAGCAATGATCAAAATGTAGTTAATTCTAATATTATTAAAGAAATATTATAATAAGCATCAATGATCGATAGCATGATATAATTAATTCTCTTATCCCCTTTTACGTATCCCATGTTTCAATTTTTGATCGAAGAAATGAATAATTGCGATTCGATAAAGATATCGTTTCATGTCGTTAATTAATTTTTAATTTATTAACATTTATTAATATTCTTAGCAAATTATGTTTCAAGACTAATTATAATCGTGTTTAACAAAAAAAAATTATAATATACGAAGCGTTTCTCACCACAACTTTATTACTCGAGAGTCACTGTGCGAATGATGACAAAGCGGTAACGTATAGGGCGCTACTGTTTATATTTTATATTGCCAAAATCGAACGCCGTATTATCGATAATTTGCTGAAATATTTTATAAATTGTAAAATGTACATTAACGCAGAATCTTAAGTTAATGAAGTATTTTAATTTATTGAATAAAATTATTTATTAAACAATTTATCACGGAGCCTTTCGTTATACTAATTATTTGTATCTATAATTCGATTGTTTTACTTCGCGTTCTCTCACATCCTATATTATATTTAGATTATCAAGTAGAGCGATAAAGTAACACGGACGAAATATATTTGTGATTCTAAATATTAAAATAATAATTATTGTCCGTAAAAATCGCAATTATCAAAGTGATTATTTTATATTTCAGATCCATATAATTCAATCAATTTTCGATTAAATTGTGTATTTAATTAACAATGATTGAGAAAATTTAAAGCATTGGTCGAAATATATTTAATTCCAATATATATTCTAATATTTTATAGAAATATTGTAATAAGTTTCGATGATCGAAATATCGCAATATAATCTCTTATCCTCTTTTATGTATAACCTGTTTCAATTTTTGTTCCCAGCAATGAATTGTTGCGATACGATAAAGATTTATCGTTGCAATAGAGTTTCATGTCGTTAATTAATTTTCAATTTATTAACATTTATTAATATTCTTAGCAAATTATGTTACAAGACTAATCATAATCGTGTTTAACAAAAAAAATTATAATATACGAAGCGTTTCTCACCACAACTTTATTACTCGAGAGTCACTGTGCGAATGATGACAAAGCGGTAACGTATAGTGCGCTACTGTTTATATTTTATATTGCCAAAATCGAACGCCGTATTATCGATAATTTGCTGAAATATTTTATAAATTGTAAAATATACATTAACGCAGAATCTTAAGTTAATGAAGTATTTTAATTTATTGAATAAAATTGATTATTTATTAAACAATTTATCACGGAGCCTTTCGTTATACTAATTATTTGTATCTATAATTCGATTGTTTTACTTCGCGTTCTCTCACATCCTATATTATATTTAGATTATCAAGTAGAGCGATAAAGTAACACGGACCAAATATATTTGTGATTCTAAATATTAAAATAATAATTATTGTCCGTAAAAATCGCAATTATCAAAGTGATTATTTTATATTTCAGATCCCTATAATTTAATCAATTTTCGATTAAATTGTGTATTTAATTAACAATGATTGAGAAAAGTTAAAGCATTGGTCGAAATATATTTAATTCTAATTATATTGTAATATTATATAGAAATATTGTAATAAGTTTCGATGATCGAAATATCGCAATATAATCTCTTATCCTCTTTTATGTATAACCTGTTTCAATTTTTGTTCTCAGCAATGAATTATTGCGATACGATAAAGATTTATCGTTGCAATAGAGTTTCATGTCGTTAATTAATTTTCAATTTATTAACATTTATTAATATTCTTAGCAAATTATGTTACAAGACTAATCATAATCGTATTTAACAAAAAAATTATAATATACGAAGCGTTTCTCACCACAACTTTATTACTCGAGAGTCACTGTGCGAATGATGACAAAGCGGTAACGTATAAGGCGCTACTGTTTATATTTTTATATTGCCAAAATCGAACGCCGTATTATCGATAATTTGCTGAAATATTTTATAAATTGTAAAATATACATTTATACGCAGAATCTTAAGTTAATGAAGTATTTTAATTTATTGATTAAAATTGATTATTTATTAAACAATTTATCACGGAGCCTTTCGTTATACTAATTATTTGTATCTATAATTCGATTGTTTTACTTCGCGTTCTCTCACATCCTATATTATATTTAGATTATCAAGTAGAGCGATAAAGTAACACGGACCAAATATATTTGTGATTCTAAATATTAAAATAATAATTATTGTCCGTAAAAATCGCAATTATCAAAGTGATTATTTTATATTTCAGATCCCTATAATTTAATCAATTTTCGATTAAATTGTGTATTTAATTAACAATGATTGAGAAAAGTTAAAGCATTGGTCGAAATATATTTATTCTAATTATATTGTAATATTATATAGAAATATTGTAATAAGTTTCGATGATCGAAATATCGCAATATAATCTCTTATCCTCTTTTATGTATAACCTGTTTCAATTTTTTGTTCTCAGCAATGAATTATTGCGATACGATAAAGATTTATCGTTGCAATAGAGTTTCATGTCGTTAATTAATTTTCAATTTATTAACATTTATTAATATTCTTAGCAAATTATGTTACAAGACTAATCATAATCGTATTTAACAAAAAAAATTATAATATACGAAGCGTTTCTCACCACAACTTTATTACTCGAGAGTCACTGTGCGAATGATGACAAAGCGGTAACGTATAAGGCGCTACTGTTATATTTTTATATTGCCAAAATCGAACGCCGTATTATCGATAATTTGCTGAAATATTTTATAAATTGTAAAATATACATTTATACGCAGAATCTTAAGTTAATGAAGTATTTTAATTTATTGATTAAAATTGATTATTTATTAAACAATTTATCACGGAGCCTTTCGTTATACTAATTATTTGTATCTATAATTCGATTGTTTTACTTCGCGTTCTCTCACATCCTATATTATATTTAGATTATCAAGTAGAGCGATAAAGTAACACGGACCAAATATATTTGTGATTCTAAATATTAAAATAATAATTATTGTCCGTAAAAATCGCAATTATCAAAGTGATTATTTTATATTTCAGATCCCTATAATTTAATCAATTTTCGATTAAATTGTGTATTTAATTAACAATGATTGAGAAAAGTTAAAGCATTGGTCGAAATATATTTAATTCTAATTATATTGTAATATTATATAGAAATATTGTAATAAGTTTCGATGATCGAAATATCGCAATATAATCTCTTATCCTCTTTTATGTATAACCTGTTTCAATTTTTGTTCTCAGCAATGAATTATTGCGATACGATAAAGATTTATCGTTGCAATAGAGTTTCATGTCGTTAATTAATTTTCAATTTATTAACATTTATTAATATTCTTAGCAAATTATGTTACCAAGACTAATCATAATCGTATTTAACAAAAAAAATTATAATATACGAAGCGTTTCTCACCACAACTTTATTACTCGAGAGTCACTGTGCGAATGATGACAAAGCCGGTAACGTATAAGGCGCTACTGTTTATATTTTATATTGCCAAAATCGAACGCCGTATTATCGATAATTTGCTGAAATATTTTATAAATTGTAAAATATACATTTATACGCAGAATCTTAAGTTAATGAAGTATTTTATTTATTGATTAAAATTGATTATTTATTAAACAATTTATCACGGAGCCTTTCGTTATACTAATTATTTGTATCTATAATTCGATTGTTTACTTCGCGTTCTCTCACATCCTATATTATATTTAGATTATCAAGTAGAGCGATAAAGTAACACGGACCAAATATATTTGTGATTCTAAATATTAAAATAATAATTATTGTCCTAAAAATCGCAATTATCAAAGTGATTATTTTATTATTTCAGATCCCTATAATTTAATCAATTTTCGATTAAATTGTGTATTTAATTAACAATGATTGAGAAAAGTTAAAGCATTGGTCGAAATATATTTAATTCTAATTATATTGTAATATTATATAGAAATATTGTAATAAGTTTCGATGATCGAAATATCGCAATATAATCTCTTATCCTCTTTATGTATAACCTGTTCAATTTTTTTGTTCTCAGCAATGAATTATTGCGATACGATAAAGATTTATCGGTTGCAATAGAGTTTCATGTCGGTTATTAATTTTCAATTTATTAACATTATTAAATCTTAGCAAATTATGTTACAAGACTAATCATAATCGTATTTAACAAAAAAAATTATAATATACGAAGCGTTTTCACCACAACTTTATTACTCGAGAGTCACTGTGCGAATGATGACAAAGCGGTAACGTATAAAGGCGCTACTGTTTATATTTTATATTGCCAAAATCGAACGCCGTATTATCGATTAATTGCTGGAAATATTTTATAAATTGTAAAATATACATTTATACGAGAATCTTAAGTTAATGAAGTATTTTAATTTATGATTAAAATTGATTATTTATTAAACAATTTATCACGGAGCCTTTCGTTATACTAATTATTTGTTCTAGAATTCGATTGTTTTACTTCGCGTT
>NW_020229761.1:0-20779 GCF_003227725.1 Camponotus floridanus | reverse complement strand
AAAGAGATGAACAGCATAGTGTTATGATGTAAGCATTCAGAAATGGAAACGAAACTTTTGACTTTTACTTCACCTTCATTATCTTATAATAAATTGAGAATGGATGTATAGTTGCTTGATCATTATTCCAGTGACACCTTGTACAGAATTTTGTAATACAAATGCATAATTTTCACTAAAATCACATATAACATGCATTCATTTTTCATTATATTTTTTTTTCTTATAGTTCAAGAATTCCATTTGTTTTTTTAACTAAAAAAGAATGTAGCAGTAATTTTTTCAAGCCATTACTTAAAAGTTGTAAAAATTCATCTAACAGTAGATATTAAGTTTGTAGTGAAGTTCTGTCTATTGTCACCCACTGTTTGTACTTAACATTTTCGATGAGTTTTCATCGAAAGTTTGTTGTAATTCTTCAATAATATTTCTACACCAGGGCACTTATCACATAATCCCAAAAAACAATTAGTAGATTGACATCACACATCATACGATCCAAACAATCATGATAATTAGTAATTGGTCTTTTGGAGTCAGCTGTGATACATTTTCAAATTCGCCCATCTATCAAGAGTTTAATATTTTCGTGTATCGGACACACACACACCGAATGAGTGCCACTGGCTCCTGCCAGCATACAGTGTTTTGGTCGCATACTGCTAAACTTTGAAAAACTACACTTCATTTCTGGATAATCTTTTTTAAATAGTTCATACAATTCTTTCAAATTATTTAAAATCAGGCGTTTTTGCATCTGTATTTTGTGTCCATCCACTATCACGGAGACGAAATCTTTTTTCCCGGGCATAATTTGTGTGTGTTCATCAGACTGTAGAAGTTCATTATGCTATTTGTAACATCTGCTCCTAAAGATGGATGGCTTTTTGGGATTTTGGATCGCCTAATATTCCTTTATCTTTAGCAATATTTTTTGCAATAGTTATCATATGGCGAGTAGCTGTGGGAAAGTGCACCTGGATTTTCTGATAAGACCAGTGTCTGAAAATAGTCAAATTTTAACTTTATGAGATCGGTCTGTACTGGTATTGAAACTTCTTGTAAGGTTCTTAAAATTGTGACATCATCATCATCATCTTCACAACATCATCTGGACCATCGTCGTTTACATGAAAAACTTTTTTCTTAATCGCCTCCGTAATTTTTTTAATTTTTTCCTCGGAATAACGTTTTTGAGTTAATTTGCGTTTTTTAATAGGTGATGCTCCCAAGAAACGTAATCCTTCATTTAAACGATCAACTCTGTCATTCAAAAACTTTTCGTTTCCACCTGAAAATCCCGAGGTTCCTTCACTACTCGAGTTTACATCAGATTCTTCATTAGATGGTTCTTTTTCATGTTCTTGCTGTAAAGAATAAAAAATTTATAATGAGCATCGAAAATTGATTAAAAAGTAAATAGACTCGATAGACTTCATGTATAATTAATACCATTTCAACTGCATCTGTATCTTTATTTTCGTTTATACTTTTTGAGATGCGCAGACGACAGGAATCGCAAATTGTTTTTTTAATGCCTCAGCAGTTATTGGATACATTTAGTTGACGTAGTTGATCTTTGGTAACTTTTCGCAATCGCAGCGCTTTTACTTGAGTGACCACTCAAATCAAAAGGATTGAAACATCTGTCGGTGCGAACGTTCGTGCCTATTATTTTTTTTGCCACTCTTTTAGGCATCGTGTTGGTATTCAACGTTTTTTCAATTATTCGTGTGTATGTATGCGCGCAGCGCGTGTGTGTGTGGTCAGTCAAAACAATCGAGATGACTCGTCAGTGCCTTGTTACAGCGCCATTTAGGGTCTATTTCTTAATTATATTGCCTGTTCCCTAAAATACTGGACACATATGCTATAAATATTAACTGATTAGTGTTAAAAAAATTAATGCTAATTATCTACGTAGTTTGTTAACAATTGAACTATTACATTTTCCTCACCTGTCTTTCGCATGATCTGTCTGCACACTTCAAAGATAGTTTCGTAACCTATAGTTTAGATACGTAAGTCCAGACGAGCCAACAAATCCCAAGAGAGTTACAAAAGTTTCATCAACTACCAGACAGAGATCAGAAAAACACTCGCGGGTAGTAAAATTATTAATAAACCAATTCTAATACCACAGATTTCGAATCAAACTTTCGACGCTTTAAGAGAGAAAAAAGATAATAATGTACGAGATTTACTGGCAGTGGCGGGCGACAGGGCGACCAGTGTATCTTGAGCTCTTGTCGCCATCTGAAGTTTATTGGTGACCAAAATCCGCCAAATTCAAAAGTGGAAAAACCGATAGTGAAACGACAAATCCTTATTTAAGTAAATCGACTCTTCAAAATTTTAGTGCTTTACAAGTACTTTTATTTATTTTAGATATTTTTTAGCGTTAATGATTGTAGTTTAATCTATTATTTATAATTATATGTATATATACAATTAAGTAGGAGATTATTAACTACTGATAAATAACGTTTTTAAGAAAAATTTTATTAAAATCGTAATTAATTGTTTTTTCATTTGCTAACATGTTATTATTTTGTTCACTTAATAATAAAGTCCTGTTTGCTAATAATAATTTGTACTCGATTGACAAAATAGACTAATAGTTGAATAATCATTAATGTTATTGAGAAAAACGATGTGGGGTTAGAAAAAGAGGCGTGCAGAGGTACCTGCGCGCCGATACGACGTGCCGCGCTAGATAAATTAATTTATCTCTACCAGTAAACATAATTTCTCCATTAATAAAATATACGTATTTTATAGAAAATTTGACGTAGAATACGATGGTTGTATTAAGAAATCGTTAAAATTTGGAGGCCATGGTCAAAAATTGATTTAAACATTTCAATTGTTTATAACAATATGAAATTTTTTATAAATTTTTTTGGAAATATTTTTTCTCAAAATTCACTCTTTTATCTTCAAAATGAAAAAAAAAGTTTTTTCTAGCTTAAAAAGAACCGGAGTTATGAATTTTTGAAAATGAGTCTCCAAAGCAAAAATCACGAAAATCTTAAACTTTTAATCCTCTCTATTAAAAAAAAAAAAAAAAAAAAAAAAAAAAAAAATTCCTCGAACACGTATCTTTTTTTTTCGATATAGAATCCGTAGAAAAAGTTTCAGCCAAATAAAAAATGTGTCGGTCAGATTTTGCCTCAATCCGTCCGGTTTGTAAAAGAATTACCCATATATGAAAGAGAAATATAATAATTTAACAATTGAAATACACAATATAAAAAAAAAAAAAAATTTCGCTTGCGCATATGAATTAATGGTATATGTTTTCAAAGTGTTGTCCATTAGAATTAGCACAGAACTGCAATCGTTTGCAAAAACTTTGAAATACATTATCTAACATAGATGTAGGAATGCTGCGAGTGCATTTTTTAATACTATTTATCAGCTCTGCGGTGTTTTGAGGTTGACGGCGTAACATTTGTCTTTGAGGTAACCCCAAAGAAAAAAATCACACGGGTTCAAATCAGGTGAATAAAGAGGCCATTCCAGACCTCCATGAGCAAATTTCGGGTATCCTAATCCAATTACTCTGTTGCCATACACTTCATGTATCGATTCAAAGACTTCGCGTGTACGATGTGGGGTCGCGCCATCCTGCATAAAATGGAAGTTCTTTACTAATTCGCGTTTCTTTGCATGGGGAAAGAATTTAGTCTCCAATAATTCTTTATAACTTTGACTAGTCACAGTTCCTTCAAAAAATTGCAGGTAGACCCCTTTTACAGAAATTGCAGCCCACGCGGAGACCTTTTGAGGATGAAGAGAAACGGCAATAGACACGTTTGGATTTTCCTGTCCCCAAAACCGATAATTTTGTTTGTTGACATATCCGTTTAACCAAAAGTGAGCTTCATCCGTAAATATTATTTGTTTTTCATCGAGTTCCTCACTTTCAAACATATTGGTTATCACCTTACAAAACTCAAATCGTTTTTTCCATCGCTTTATCCGTCAGCAATTGATGTGTAGTGATTTTGTAGGGATGCAGTTTAATGACGTCTCTCATTATTTTTTCGGAGAGTTTCTCGCTTTAAATCCAAAACCTGAGCAGCTTTCCTAATCGAGGTGTTTGGATTTTCGTCAAAATAATTTCTAACGTCATCAATTGTTTCGTCCGTTGTAACGGTACGAGATGGGCCAGATAAATCATGTCTACGATCGTTCAAAGTGCCATACATACCAAAATTATCAATAATCCTGCCAAAAAATATCGACAAATAAAAATAAAATCTTACCTAACCAACATTGGAATGATGACGCGATTCCAGGGAGAGGGAGCGTGGGTAAAAAGTATCAAAAAACATACCTTCTGAGTATTGTTTCGCTTGAAACTTTTTTAGATCCATATTTACTACGGAATCCACGATACGCCTGACTATAGTTTTTGCCTCTACTATAGAAGCACTCGATGAGAAACACTTTTTCTTCGATAGCGCGTCCATCCTATAACTCGCAAATCGGTTTTATACGACGGTTCAAATGAAATTGACGAGTCTTAGGTAGCGGACCCTAGTCGGTAAAACAGTTACCGAAATCGAGGAGGGGATATATAACCGTTTACTTTCAACACATTCCCATTGGTCACCCTGTATGTATAACACGTATACCAGTATATGATATATGTATAACACGTATATCATACATACATATTATTTCGAAATCAATTTTTTTAATTATTTTCTTAGCATTTATTATTGTATAATTGCAAAATTGTTTTTTAACAAAGATGTGCATTTTGCAGACTGATCTTACAACAATTATAGCAAAACTTAATTTTTCCTATTTGGTAAATCCTATCTGGGAATATATAAGTAATACACATTTAATAAACAATGGCCATTATAATATTAAAATGGTTCTACTATTTTTAGGGTCTTCTTAGGAAATGGCGAAACTTACAACTGAATAGTGCACCTCGAGAACTATTATCTACAGCTATGTCAATGGCATTAGCACCAAGTAATTTATTCCACGAATCATTGAACATTATGCAAACTATTGCTGATAATGTTTGTATAACTCATCCTAATATCTTACTCTTTATAGCTTACTTGCGTACTACTTGGTTACCTATAGCATCAAAAGTATCTGTTTTTAAATGTCCTGCTCGTACTAATAATTTGGTTGAATCTTTCCATCTTCCGCCAATCAAAAAATTAATACACGTAATCTAGCTATGGATATTTTTAGGTAGGTAAATATTTTGTGGAATAATCATATTTCTACTGCATTTAGTTTGCTTTATGGATATGTGCACATGTGGTTTTACAGATCATTTAGCAAATTAACACATTTAACAGATCATTTAGCAATTAACACAAATTATATCAAATCAAGAACTTGATTATCGACGGCTACAAAATAATGTGCGTTCTAGACGATCTTCTACGCGATTCACTAATCAAAGAAATGCACAAATTGTAGGAGGATAGAATTCTCTTATGAATGGAAGCATTTCCTTAAAACAATTTTTACGTATGTTCTATCATTTTACTCAACAATGTACTCAACAATCAGAAGTGCTGCAAGGTATATAAAATGTATATATTTTTAAATAATTTTTTAAATATTTTATAATTTTTGAAAACATTATTGCTAAATCAACATTTGAAAAACTTATTGTAAATTGCATCTTCAGCATTATTCTCTTCAATTTCTGAATTATTAGCAATCTTATCGTTAGTAATCTCATTATTCTCTTCTATTTCCGAATATTGATTATTATCATTATCATTTTTCCATTTCTGAATTTTGAGCTGCCCCTAATTCTATATAATATACTATTTTGTTTTATAATAGAAAAATTAAGTAAAAATATGTAAAAAATTTATTATAACAATTGAATGTTGTATACTATCTCTTATTTATTTGTTATACTCCTTTATTTATTTGTAGATGTTGCTGATGATGAAATAGAAGGAAGTTTGCTGTCAGATGAAACTTTTAGTAAGTATAAGTTATTTATTTATAGTATAGGTTATTTATTTATATTAATAAGAGTTTATATACATATTTACATTCTTTTACAATAAGTTTATGTGTCTATTTACATACTAGGGTTCATATAACTGTGTGTGTTTGTGTGCATGTGTATATGCATATACATATACCCAGTGAGAAATGAGTCGTTGAATCGACATCAAATTGATGTAAAATACATCGATTTAACATCAATTTGATGTCGATTCGATGATAATTTATCACATATACACCTACATGAAGTGTGTACATACACAATACACACACTCACACATATACTATATGTGTTTGTAGATACACCTATAGATAATCAGTCTAATCAAAAGATCACACACTAGAAGAATCAATTGTAGGGAAAATTGTGAAAATATTCAGTCTTCAGCAGGTAATACTTCAAAATAATGAAACATAATATATCTAATATATCTAATATTATATATTTAATATATATATCTAATATTTGCATATAACGGCATATTTGTATATAAATATTGTAAATATTTATTATCTAATTAATTTTTTATATTAAATATTTATTGTAGATGATGTTGAAAATAAATGAAACACATTTAGGATTAAACAGTTCAGGTGCTTTGAATAGCATTCTGATGTTAGTACAAGAAGAAAGTGCTGAAATAGAAGAAAATAATAATGAAAATTCAGAAATAGAGAAGAATAATAATGATGATACCCAAAATTCAGAAATGAAAAAGGATAATGATAATAATCAATATTTGGAAACAGAAGAGAATAATGAGATTATTAATGAGATTGCTAATAATTCAGAAATTGAAAAGAATAATGCTGAAAATGCAATTTACAGTAAGATTTTTCAAATGTTGATTTAACAATAAAGAAATGATTTCTTTAAACTACTTTTTGTTTTATATTTAACTTTTTTTATACTTAATAATACATATAGTTTGAAAATAATATTTTTTTAATTTACAGATGAAGAAGTATATAGAATTCCAGAAGATGATTACGGATTTTTAGAAGAAAGTACTACATCATCAGAAATCACTTTTCATGAAATAAAAGATATGCAAGCAATTATTGAGAACAACAGGGAACCTCGTCCAGAAGGTCATTGTATTATCTGTATTTCTGAAAAATCTTGCATCGTACTTATACCATGTGGGCATACATGTGTATGTGCTACTTGTATTAATAATTTTCTTCATAAAAAATGCCCACTGTGTAACTTATTATACGAAAACTATATAAAAATGATTATTTCGTAAATTGTATATTACGCAAGCAACATAATAACTAAACTATTAGACAGCACTAATGGCCTGCATCTAACGTGAAAATTTCTTTATAAAAATAAGATGAGAAGAACTTATTGAGAACAACAGGAAACCTCGCTCGGAAGGTCATTGTATTATCTGTATTTCTGAAAAATCTTGCATTGTATTTATACCATGTGGGCATACATGTGTATTTGCTACTTGTATTAATAATTTTCTTCATAAAGATGCTCACTATATAACTTAACTGTGTAACGAGATTCCCTGTTGTTCTCAATAAGATTTGTTACGGTGCGCGAGTCGCTGACGAAGTTATATTCTGCAAGTTGCTTGACTTTGATGATGTTGACTTTTTGGTTGTAACATTTTCTTTAATGGTGTTTTATTTAATTATCTGTGAAGACCAGTGTTGTGAGGTATATTACAACACAGACGATTAACTTTTCTAAAATGGAAATAAAAGTTATAATTACAAAACATTTAATGTTTCACGTTTATATACACACGTACACACATAAAATACCTTTTTATCCTTACGGATGTTCTTTTTTGTCAATATTGTCAATTCTTTCCAATACAATTATAGCCTTCTTTGTTATAGTAGCATTATTTGTAATAGTACCTTTTCTGTTCTTTTCTGAAAGTTTTCACAATATGTATACACATGTATACACAAGATGTTCTATAATTAGTGAAAAACCTGTTGACAGATTCTTGAGATTATTTGATAATTTTTCCTCAGCGAAAATGTCGAAAAACGTCATTTTTTGCAAGTTTCCAATTTTTGTCATCATATATCTTTGTAATTAAGTCTTAAATAAAAATTCTATTAAAGTAAACTATAGAGAAGTAATTTTGGTAACTTTTTAGTCCCAAAAAGTTTAATTTGCAAAAAGTACTTTTTTAAATGTTTATATCTAACGTCTATAAATTATCATTTCGATATTTTCACTGAAAAAAATCATCTTTAAATTATCTCTGCCAGCAAGTTTTTTCACCAATTAACACTTTGTATAAAGGCTGCGTTCGATTTGGGTTATACGCTGGAAGCATCATTCTTTATGTCTCATATATCAAAGAAAATTAGAATGACATTTTCAGCGAGTAAGCGCCCAAACTGTACGCAGCCATAAAATTACTATTTCACGCATACAAGTTAAAAATATCATATATGTTTAAGATAATAAGAATTTTCTTTTTAGCTAAACTGATAATATTAGTTCAGGGTTTATCTTTTTTCCCTTGAAGGAAATCCAATCAGTTCAGTTAAAAAGACATTGAATTATATAAAAATAAATTATTTAGTACTTCCTATATCTTTGTTTTCTTATTATATGTATGTATATGTTCGTGCGTGTATGTGTATGTCTGCGTGAATAAATGTGTGTTTGCGCGCGCGCGCGCGCACGTATGTGCGTGCGCACCATATATACGTATATGCATGGATGTGTATAACATATATACACATGCAAACTGAAATTATCCATACATATCTTTACCTTCATCTCTGAATATTTCTTCATTTCTTATTTCATTGTTGTCAAAACTGTTGACATCGTTGACATCTAAAAAGAAAGTGTATATAGATATTAATATAATCGACTATAAATATATAAGTATGTATATGTATTGTGTGTAGTGTGTGTTGCATGCGTGCGCGCGCACGTATGTGTAAAATGAATTTGTTTGTATCTTTGTACGTATATAGATGTATGTATACATACATATCTCATGTATTAAAGTAAGTTTAAAGTATATGTTGCTTTATTATTATCGAATATGATTACCTTCTTATTATTGCGTAAGATATTTAATATTTTTATATTATACATTTACAGGAAGGAACATTGATCATTAATTACTAATATTTCTGCAGGTAGTCCAAATAATTGTAAAAATTGTTGAAGTGATACTCTTTTATTAACTAAATCCTTTTGAGCTTGTTCAATCCTTTTGTTTTTATATAAAGAGCATTTTTTTGTAACCGTTTTATTGGATGACCAAGTTTAAACGTTCATAATTTATTGCTTAGTCACATATAATATTGTCGATACATTCTAAACCAAACAAATGTATAAATTATACATATATAGGTGTATATAACATATATATATACAGGGTCTACCAAAAGTGTGGAAACCCCTAAATATCTCGGAAAATATACGTTTTACAGAAAAGTGTTTCCAACAAAAGTTGTAGGGTTTAAGAAGATCTATATACTGATTCTATCAGTTTGACCTTGGATGGCGTCGTCAAGGTCAGGTCAAGGTCACATTGACTTTTTTAAATGACACCCCCTACATTTGATTGCATATTCTTATAGCTTAATTCAAGAGCTTTCCAAAACACTATAATAATGTTCATTTTTATTAAGTACTTTGCGAGTTATGAGGGTTGAATGATAGAGTAGCGCCGGTATTAACATTATCCAAGGTGTACTACATGGAGGTTACTCGCTCGGATTTGCATCTGTTGTGTGTGTGATCCAGCTAACTAAGGCAAGATCGATTCCTCAACATATCCTCATATTTCGTTGAAGTCAAATTGCCAAAAAATTGCTCCATAAAACGTGTATGAAACGTCTCGTTAGTTCCTTCATTTACCGCTATGTGACGCACTACATGCAGTCTAACTCGCATTTAAAATTCAACTAAGAATGTATAAAGCTATCAAAGAACGAGCACCTTCTAACTTCAGCTTTGAGCAAGCAGAAATTAATTGTTATCGTCCAAATACAACGTACGATTAATTAAAATTAAACGTTTTAAAAATGGCTGGCGACTTGTCGGAACGTGAAAGAATCACTATCCTCATGATGCGTGGATGGGGTGATAACGAAAGATCGTTCTCTGATGTCGTTCGATTATTTAATGACACGTATCCGAACCGTCGAATTAATAAGTCCACTGTGTTAAAAACAATAGAACGTTTTAGACAAACTGGTAGCGTAAGAAATCGCTCTAAGTCAGGAAGACCATTGTCTGCAACCAACGAAGAAAAACAACTTGATGTTCTGCAGACATTTATTGAAGATCCCAATTCTAGTGTTCAGAGAGTCGCTCAAACTCACGATATTGCTCCCATGTCGGTTTGGAGAATTTTAAAGAAGAACAAGTTCCATCCATATAAATTGCAATACGTTCAAGAATTGCAAAACGGAGATGAGGAGCGTCGTATACATTTCTGTGAAAGAATGATGGCACTAATAGATGTCCGGCCCATCTTCCCTTATCAAATTGTTTTCACAGACGAGGCAACTTTTACCTTAACGGGAGAAGTTAATAATCAAAATTTTCGTTTCTGGTCAGATGAGAATCCGAATTGGGTGCGGGAAACTCACACACAACATCCACAAAAAATAAATGTATGGTGCGGAATAATAGATGGCTATTTAATAGGGCCGTTTTTTTTTGAAGAATATTTGAACGCTCAAAGGTATGAGAGATTACTTGTTGATCAAATAATTCCAGCCATACAGAATACTTTTCCAAATAATTTCCAAGAAATATGGTTTCAGCATGATGGAGCTCCTGCTCATTTTGGTGCAGGACCACGTCGTATTTTAAATGAGACTTTTCCGCTACGGTGGATAGGAAGAAGGAACGGAAATGAGGGAGGAGAGGATTGGCCACCTCGGTCACCAGATCTAACTCCTCTTGATTATTATCTATGGGGATATCTGAAGAGTAAGGTTTACAGAACAAAACCTAAAACCATTCACGAATTGATACAGCGAATAAGGGATGAAATGGCTTTGATACCTTTTGAAACGAATCGTAAAGTCATTTCTACATTCTACCAAAGATTAGCATATTGTCAGGAAGTAAATGGCAGCCACTTTCAGCATTTACTTTAACACATTGAAACACATTTGCAATCGTTTGGTGCAACCTAACCTGATCTCTGTATACACGCACCGCACGCACGCACACGCACACATTTCGAACAATTATTATGATAAATGAGCATCCACAAATTTATTTACTGTTTACTATGTCGATTGCTTTCCAGGTCTTTAAATGCTCGATTGTAATTTGGTTGGGTCTTTGCTTTTGCTGACTGGATCCACGACCGATCTTGCCTTAGTTAGCTGAATCACACACACAACAGATGCAAATCCGAGCGAGTAACCTCCATGTAGTACACCTTGGATAATGTTAATACCGGCGCTACTCTATCATTCAACCCTCATAACTCGCAAAGTACTTAATAAAAATGAACATTATTATAGTGTTTTGGAAAGCTCTTGAATTAAGCTATAAGAATATGCAATCAAATGTAGGGGGTGTCATTTAAAAAAGTCAATGTGACCTTGACCTGACCTTGACGACGCCATCCAAGGTCAAACTGATAGAATCAGTATATAGATCTTCTTAAACCCTACAACTTTTGTTGGAAACACTTTTCTGTAAAACGTATATTTTCCGAGATATTTAGGGGTTTCCACACTTTTGGTAGACCCTGTATATATATATATATATATATATATATATATATATTGTGACGTGACGCTTTTTGAACTCCGTCACGATTACCCTGTCGAGGGGAAAACAAAGTGCGCGGGGTCGTCCCTCGCGCCTGAGAGGGAACCAAGAATTAACTATAATTCGATCATTTAGATTTATTTTAGCTTGAATATAAGATCCGCGAATAAAGTGCGGCTGCTGTGCGTGCATGCGATACCGCCATTTGTATATGAAGATACAGCGAGATACCGAGAGAAGAAGAAGCTATACCGGAAGATACCGAAAATACCGCAAGAAAACAAAAGGTCATGTAATGAGATCCCGCGCCGTAGCTATTCTTAATTCTGCAAAATATTAAAACCGAATAATTTCAGATTAAAAGACGGCAGAACATCCGGACGACGGAGCTGAAGACAACCTCCCAGGCGGCCGACTGGGGAATGAAGAAGATTCCGAAAAAGACGAGAATACGGCCTAGCCAGTCGGTCTCGTCTCCAAGAATCAGAAATACCGTCAGAAACCGTCGCCCGTGGATTCTGGGTCCCTGCCTGTAAGGGCATCGCCGTCCAACAACTGTGACTCTGAAGGGGGCGGAGAATCAACCCCCGTTCATCCGAAAATTGATGGAATGCGCGGAAGATCGGCGCGGGATCCGAGGGCCTTGCGGACGCAGTTCATATTCTTCACTGTGCGGTGAGTCGTGAACCGACGAGGACGATCCCGGAGCACGACCCTAGTGTGAGCATAGACTAGACGATCGACGTGGAAGCCGCCATTGAAAACTGTAAGCCGCCGCACGGGCAGTCTCTTGTTTTTCTCTTCAGGAAACAGCTGGCGTCAATTCCGTGTACCGTCGCAGGGCGATGGTCTTCTCGCACTATCGTCGAAGAAAGCCTGTGTGCTTATCTCGCGTTAGTTACCGGACGCCAGCTGACACCGGGGGTCGCGGATTTGTCCCTCTCAGGGTGTCCGTACCGCCAGTCACGTGCCATATAGTAGAATTCCGTACCATTTCGTATCGTCAAATCTTGTATCGTGCCGTTTTAATATCGTTTAGATTACCGTTGCGTTCCGTGCCGAATTTAAGTCCTAGCGTGACGTGGCAATTTTGGCCGTTTCGTATCGTGTACCGAAAAGCGGGATTTACGCGGAAAATTTCTTCGCGAGCCGAGTTACCGTAAATGAGAAAACGGCTCCGCAAGAATATTATTCAACGCGAAATCTCCGCCGAAACATATTATCGTTATCGTTTTTTTTCCCTTTCCTTGAAATTCTGTTGTTCGAACATCGAGTCATTATTGCCGAGTATAAAAGGTCGCGATAAGACCGTTGAATAAAGTAAACATTTTCCGCATAAACATTCTTGGAGTTGCCGTTAAGCATAGCCTTTGTTTTCTGTCGAAAATATATTGTACAATATCATCGCCGATTACCGTAAGGGAAATTCGATTCGATTTATATCGAAATTTTTATAAGGCCCGTCGGCCGGCAAAACTATATTAAAATTATATTCATTTGTGATCTATTAGTCGACACTAGCCGTTATTAATTGTCTGCAGTGAAAGTTACCGTCAAATATTGTATAAAGTCTAATTCGATTTATCTCGAAATTCTACGTGAGGCTCGTGCCTCCAAGAGTGTTCCGTAATCGTACGCGTATGCTGTAGTCTGATCGTAAATCTTCTCTTATAATTGATTACCGCTGATTACCATTGATTATCGAAGGAAGATTAATCGATATTATATCGAAATCTGTTAGCGAGGCTGGTGCCTCTGCGTATGTTCCGAAATCTGACGTAATTCGTTCTTGAGTTTTATCGAGTATTTCGCCGCTAATGATTAACTGATCTTTCTCATCACAATTCGTGAGATATTATGTTCGTTTCCGTATCGCTCTCATTGCCGTCTTAAAATCACACATTTTGAATAGTTCGTTATCCCTGTCATTATACTTGACCTTCGCGTCATCCGTTATAAATTGTAAGCCCTCTGTTTCGCAAACTCATCTTATAGATCGTTATCGTCCGAGATTTATCTG
This sequence comes from Camponotus floridanus, assembly GCF_003227725.1. Taxonomy (NCBI): domain Eukaryota; kingdom Metazoa; phylum Arthropoda; class Insecta; order Hymenoptera; family Formicidae; genus Camponotus; species Camponotus floridanus. Next base: position 7,007 of record NW_020229761.1, on the reverse strand, counting down.
TTATTTCTTTTACTTTTTTTTGAATTTACCGAATCTTATATATCATAGTATTCTTGTCTCTGTTACATTATTTCTTCTGTATTATAACTGTTTAATATATTCTAAGTAATTGTAAGTAAGATTAACTCAGTGTCGATTGTTTCTTTCTCCCACACCTTATCTAGCGTTCTCTCTCTGTATAAAATTCGCAAAGAACCTTGCCCCTCTGCCACATACTGAGCTCTGGGTTACCGGATCTTGCCGTTACCGTATCGTTATCGTGGCGCGGAAATGGCGCCCAATTACCTTCTTAATTTCAGGAAATAAGTTACCGCATTATAAGTTACCGCACGCTACCGTAATTTGGAGATACCGCTTAAAACCTGATACCGTTAAATACCGTATCGGCCAAAACTTGCACGCTACCCCTCGGGATCGGCGTTCTCGAGGTGGGCAACGGCGTCGCAATATATATATATATACATTGTCACGTCCTGCGATCCCATAGATCCCTAGATCGCTAGATCTAGCAGAAATTTTTTCCTTTCTCACTATCCTCCATTCAATAAGCTACAAGCACAAACTAACATGAAACTAAGAGAGACACACTTATACGTCACCTATAATAAAATACTAATCTGAGAGAGATATATATATATGAATCATTTATACGAGCGAGATAGACTTATATGTAATACTTAGGAAAGACAAAGACCGATATAAGGAAGTCCTTTTAAATATAAGCTTCTTTTATATAAAAATATATTGTATAAAATGTCTAAAAGATTAAAGAGAATCTATTTATGTAAAAATCATGATAAACGACCAATATTTTAAATAATCAAATAATTATTGTAATTCTTTGAAAAGGGTCATTTATCGTAATTTATTATAATGTATGTAAGACACGACCTTGCAAGCAATACATTCGGAGAATCAACTAATACGTATTCCTAAAAAACCTTTCTCTTAAAGACCACCCAAGAATTTCGCTAAAATCCGTTTCATAGCTAAAGAATTTGTTCTTAAAACTCCGTCATAAATTACCCCTACCATTCAATTTTAAAAGAGTATAAAAAACTCTTCCAACAACGAAAGAAAAGATCAGTTCAGCTCAGTTCAACCTCATTCTTGTTCTCAAGCTTAGCTCAGTTTATTCTCATTCTCGTTCTCATAGATTCATTCCAGACTTAAACTCACTCAGATTCTTATTTGTACTGTAAACCGCTAGACCAAGTCAAGTCAGAATAAAGAATTTAAATTTTAAACAAATTTAATCAGGTTTAGTAACAACCGCTGTTGTAACTACTGGTGTTATATGCCGTGTAAACCGTGCTTTACGCCGATGTTATTACACCATTTGTAGTAACGCTACTCCTACTGAAGAAAAGGAGTAGACTTACAAATCCAGCTTTAAGAAGATGTGTAAACGCTACGAGAGTTATAACAATCGTATTACCAACCTGAATAATCAAGTGACGAATACTAGTATACAAAAACTGCCAATAAGTTAAAGTAAACATGTAATTGCTATGTGATTGGTTGTATTGCTCCTTGCGTGTAAACAAACATCACTTTTAGGGAGTTATAACTACGATTGTTACTAAACCTGATTAACGTTGCCGTGTAAATGTACTCATTGTAGACGCTTAAGGCCTTTGCACGTACAAAAATTTTAGTCGTAACCGTAAGATCATAAGACAACTGACCAACCACAGTTAATTATTATTTTATCGCCGAAAGAATACTCAACTACTCAACTGATTTGCCAGTTTTCTTACGGCCTTACGGTTACGATTAAAATTTTTGTACGTGCGAAGGCCTTTAAGCATCTTCTATAATAAGATTTTAAGGCGTAAGACTTAAGAAATTGATCAATCACAGTCTAGTATTCTCTACATACTTGACTGTGATTAATTAATTTCTTACGCCTTAAAATCTCATTGTAGAAGACGCTTAACACGTCATCTACAATGGCAGTAGGATTAATGGATTAAAACCAGTAACTTAAGGAATTGACCAATCACATTCAAGCATTAAAAGAATACTCGACTGTGATTGACCAATTTATTGAGTTACAGCTTTAATCCATTAATTCTACTGCAGTTGTAGACGATGCTTTAGGGTCGTCCACAGTGGCCGTAGCATCAGGTTGCAAGGCGTAAGATTCAAGAAATTGACCAATCACAGTCAAATATTAAGAGAATACTCGACTGTGATTAGTCAATTTATTGAGTTACAACTTTAATTCATTAATTCTACTGCCATTGTAGATGATGGTTTAGGGTCGTCCACAGTGACCGTAGATTAAGGTTGTAAGGCATAAGATTCAAGAAATTGACCAATCACAGTCAAATATTAAGAGAATACTCGACTGTGATTGGTCAATTTCTTGAGTTTTACGCCTTACAACCTTATGTTACGGCCATGCATACGAACCTTTAATCCCGATTTACCACAGATTTAAGCCCTAAGCCTTAAGAAATTGTCCAATCACAGCCGAGCATTGTCTTCATAAGCCGCGTTACGAAATTATTATCAGTATACTGCAAATTCCATAGTGCACGTTACGTATACTCGTATTATATATTTTCAGTGTTGGCACTTAACTGGCAGCAATTTCGGAACACGGCCATACTTGACTGTGATTTGTCAATTTCTTGAGTCTTACGCCTTACAATCTTGTGCTACGGTCATTGTAGACGACTCATGAGGCGTCGTCTACATTGAGATTTTAAGGAGACTTAAGGCGTAAAACTTAAGAAGTTGACCAATCATAATCGAATATTCTGTTAATACTTGACTGTAATTGGTTAATTTCTTAAACCTTACGCCTTAAGTCTCTTTAAAATTTCATTGTAGACGACGCTCAATGTAGCGTTTATAATAAGATTTTAAGTCGTAAGACTAAAGAAATTGACCAATTACAGAATAGTATTAAGGGAATATTCGATTGTTTGGTGAATTTCTTAATACAAACGCCTTAATATCTCATTGTAGATGACACTTAAAGGCAATTCTACAGTGGCTGTAGCATAAGGTTGTAAGGCGAAAAACTCAAGAAATTGACCAATCACAGTCAAATTTTAAGAGAATACTCGACTGTTATTGGTCAATTTTCTTGAGTTTTTTACGCCTTACAACTTTATGCAACGGCCATTGCAGACGAACCTTTAATCCCGATCTACAACAGATAATTTAAGCCCTAAGCCTTAAGACTTTGACCAATCACAGCCGAGCATTCTCTTCATTAGCCGTGTTCCGAAATTGTTACCAGTACTGCAAATTCTATAGTGCACGTTACGTATATTATATATTTTCAGTGTTGGCAATAAACTGGCAGCAATTTCGGAACACGGCCATACTAATGTGATTGGTCAATTTCTCGAGTCTTACGCCTTACAACATTACACTACGGCCATTGTAGGCGACTCTTGAATCGTCTTCTACACTGAGATTTTAAGGAGACTTAAGGCGTAAGACTTAAGAAATTGACCAATCACAATCGAATATTTTCTTAATACTTGACTTTAATTGGTCAATTTCTTAAATCTTACGACTTAAGTCTTGTTACGTCCTGGCGAGGTCGCGGCTCTTTCGAGTGCTCGGACTATGCGCCGGACAGTGCCGTTATTTTAGGAGCTTGACTCCTAGGGATTACCCAACGGCTAGGGTATCTGGACGATGGATTTCTACCTGCGGGGACGGACCGAATGGGCACGTACGCGTAAAATTTTCCCTGTCGGCTAGTTACCGATCGTCGCGATGTTACAAACGAACTATTTACCGACTGATGGTGATTGTCGACTCGAGAATCTTACCGATTGTTTGCCGATTATGGAAAATCTCGCACGGTAAAGCTGGCGGAGATCGTGCCGTCCACGAAGACCTTAATCGGATCGGGTAGAGAGTAATAGTTTACACTTTGCCGTCTTAAATCTATTATAAAATTAATATAGGCCGAGGTACACTTGTCGCAATCGAAAGAAAAGAAATTCGCTAGGTTACGAGAGCAAGTTGTGCAATGAACGCCGCTGTAGGTGGTACTGTCTATGGCAAGGTGAACGTTGAATTACGCATACAGGTCCTTAATGATATTATCCGAGTTTATAAAGCAAGAAGCGCAATAAGGTATTAGATGAGTTCGGTGTGCGAATCCGGAGATGTGTGTGCAGCGGATACTTCGAACCCTTCGGCGTACTTCGTCGCGGACGGTTTCGGGATTCATGTGGATATAGTCCAATTTAGTCAAGACGATGAGATTATGGCTTTATAAATTTATTTATAGTTAATAATTTATAAGATTGAAGGGAGATTGAACGCTTGTAGGACTAATATTATTGAAAAATAATCTCTTTGGTTCCTTGCTAGATGAGGGGAAAACTCGGGGGTCAGGTAGCGGGGGTAATAAATTAAAAAAAAAGGGTTTAAATAATGGTACGGTGAGGACATAATAAAACTAATATAAAAATAAATGATAATGAATATTATAAAAAACAGGAATCAAGAACGCAATGCCGCAAAGACAGTAATCGCTTGTCGAAAAAATAATAAATCTCCATGACGTGAGATACAGAAACCTTATTATGCAAGTATAATAGATGCTGAACGAAAACTCGACAGCAGTACCAAATGTAGCCTAAAATTTGGCACTATTAGATTGAATTATTAATATGATATAAGAAATTATCAAAAAATACTCACGAAGAAATCGCTCAGCAGTAATATTAAGGGTCGGAAGACAATAAGGTTCGACATAAAGATCGGTTACTGTGTAAAAGTGCCAGCGAGATGGCTCGTATATATACCTAAGCATGACTTTCAAATTTTCGGTAACTTGTTTATAATGTCAAGATATAAAGACGGTAAATTTTCTGTGTCTGTCTGCAAATTTAAACCATTCTTTTGTCTCTTAATAAACAACATTTCAGAAATCAGTCTTTTATAATAAGATGAAGTTTCGTCTAAAAACCTGAACATCATCCCAACAAAAATCATGATCACACTGCAGTTTTGTGATTTGTGACAGTTGAAGGAGTCACATGATTCCTGTTAATCTGAGATCTATGTTCAAAAATTCTTGTCTTCAGCATTTTCGAAGTTTGACCGATATAAAAAGCGTCACAATCAGAGCAGTTAATTTTATAGACTACGTTAGTTTTGTAGTTACTAGGAATGCAGTCTTTATGCACTTTTATAAACTTGTTTTAGTTTATTTAAACTAGTGTAGGAAAGTTTAATATCCAGTTTTTTGTGATGTTCCTAAACTGTTCTGTAACGTTTGGTAAATACGGAACAGTGAAGTAAGTGGGGGAACTATTCTGCGTCCCATTAACAATGCGACCATGGCTACCGGATCAAGAATCTCAGCCTCTTGTTCATGACTTCAAAATGACGTTCAGCGGGATAGCAATTGTCCAAAAGGATTCTAACAATAAGATCAAGGTTTTTTGCTGTGAAATCTTGGATGTGATAGAGAAAAAACCCTATCAACAAGGCCGATTATCGTGGCCTCTCTTCTGGCATAACGGGTGTTGGGAATAATAATTTAAATATCTGCCCGAAAATGTAATTTATGAAACCAGTCAAAAATTAAAAGCATTATTTTCCACAATTATAGTTACATCTAAGAAATTGATTTTTCTGTCAACTTCTAATTCAGATGTAAATTGTAGTCTGTCATGAAATGAGTTAAAAATAGAAAGAGTCATGTTAATAGAGTCGGAAGGAACTGTCATTAAAATATCGTCAACGTATCTAAAATAAAAACGGGGGGTAAATTTGAGCATATTCAAAGCATTCTTTTCTAGGTCTTGTAAGACAATATCAGCTATGATAGGTGATAAAGGAGATCCCATGGGAGTACCAAAAGTTTGTTTGTATATGATGTTATTAAAAGTAAAAAAAGTAGAGTTTAAAACTAGTCTGACTGCATTTAAAAACTCGGATTCGGGCAGATCACACGCATCACGTATAAAACACCATCTGTTCGAGACGCTGAGAAAGAGCAAGATCAGTAGGAATATTCGTGAATAAGGAAATGACATCCAGAAGATCAGTTTAGAGTTATCATCCATATGGACATTCACCAAATTATGTACTAAATCAAAGCTGTTGTTAACCTGACTAGAGGCAACAGGCAAGTTCTTAATTATGACCTTGTGCAAAAATAATGCGAGAGAATAAAGTGGACTATTAATAGAAGAGACAATGAGTCTGAATGGAATGCCAATCTTATGGATTTTAGGCAAACCATAAACTCTAGGCAAGATACCATCGTGAACAGAAGAGATTTATAAGTTACATTAGAGATATAACCGTGATTCTTCCATCTAGATAATACTTCTTTCAAATTCGAAATCAATTTTTTAGTAGGATCTTTTTTGATTATTACATAGGTGTTCTCATCACGAAGCAAAACTTCAACTTTGTTTAAATAATCGGATTTATCGAGAGCTACAGTAACGTTACCCTTGTCAGCACGAGTAAGGATGAGATTTTTGTTATTATGGAGAAATTTTTGTGGTCGAATAAAGGCGTATTAACCATTCATTATGTAAATTTCTGGATAGGAAAATGAGGAAATATTTTTAATATATGGATTTCGAATTGTCTCTAATAAGGTTTTTTTAATTTAGGAGGAATCTTCCACAAGTTGCATTCTACTTTCTTATTTTCGACAAGCGATTACTGTCTTTGCGGCATTGCGTTCTTGATTCCTGTTTTTTTATAATATTCATTATCATTTATTTGTATATTAGTTTTATTATGTCCTCACCGTACCATTATTTATAATCTTTTCCATTGCGCTGAAGAAGGTTCGAAGCAAGAGCCAGAAACGTTCGCTATTATATTTATTTATATATTTATTATTTGTAATTATTCAAATTGTACTGAATTTGCTTTTCTTTATCGGTCTATATATTTTATTAAACTATTTTATACGATTATGTAATTTTATGCTCTCTACCGCCTTTTATCTTCCTCTTTTATGTTTAAACTTAAGAGAGCTTTTCTCAATATTTGTT
>NW_020229760.1:0-20817 GCF_003227725.1 Camponotus floridanus | reverse complement strand
TGTTATTCACAAAGGAAGTAGTTTTTGGCCCGAGAAATTGAAAGGAAAAACATTCTTTTTCGCGTTAAAGCACTTTTTCGACCATTAAAATCGTTCCTTTTTTGTGGAAGACAATTTTCCTTTCGATTATTTTGCAAAAAAAGAAGAATAAGTATTTCACAAAGGAAGTACGTTTTGGCCCGAGAAATTGAAAGGAAAACATTCTTTTTCCGTTTAAAGCACTTTTCGACCATTAAAATCGTTTCCTTTTTTGTGGAAGACAATTTCCTTTCGATTATTTTGCAAAAGAAGAATAGTATGTTATCACAAAGGAAGTACGTTTTTGGCCCGAGAAATTGAAAGGAAAACATTCTTTTTCGCGTTAAAGCACTTTTTCGACCATTAAAATCGTTCCTTTTTGTGGAAGACAATTTCCTTTCGATTATTTTGCAAGAAAAGAAGTATGTTATTCACAAAGGAAGTACGTTTTTGGCCCGAGAAATTGAAAGGAAAACATTCTTTTTCGCTTAAAGCACTTTTTCGACCATTAAAATCGTTCCTTTTTTGTGGAAGACAATTTCCTTTCGATTTTGCAAGAATAAGTATGTTATTCACAAAGGAAGTACGTTTTTGGCCCGAGAAATTGAAAGGAAAACATTCTTTTTCGCGTTAAAGCACTTTTTCGACCATTAAAATCGTTCCTTTTTTGTGGAAGACAATTTCCTTTCGATTATTTTGCAAGAAAAGAAGTATGTTATTCACAAAGGAAGTACGTTTTTGGCCCGAGAAATTGAAAGGAAAACATTCTTTTTCGCGTTAAAGCACTTTTTCGACCATTAAAATCGTTCCTTTTTTGTGGAAGACAATTTCCTTTCGATTATTTTGCAAGAAAAGAAGTATGTTATTCACAAAGGAAGTACGTTTTTGGCCCGAGAAATTGAAAGGAAAACATTCTTTTTCGCGTTAAAGCACTTTTTCGACCATTAAAATCGTTCCTTTTTTGTGGAAGACAATTTCCTTTCGATTATTTTGCAAGAAAAGAAGAATAAGTATGTTATTCACAAAGGAAGTACGTTTTTGGCCCGAGAAATTGAAAGGAAAACATTCTTTTTCGCGTTAAAGCACTTTTTCGACCATTAAAATCGTTCCTTTTTTGTGGAAGACAATTTCCTTTCGATTATTTTGCAAGAAAAGAAGAATAAGTATGTTATTCACAAAGGAAGTACGTTTTTGGCCCGAGAAATTGAAAGGAAAACATTCTTTTTCGCGTTAAAGCACTTTTTCGACCATTAAAATCGTTCCTTTTTTGTGGAAGACAATTTCCTTTCGATTATTTTGCAAGAAAAGAAGTATGTTATTCACAAAGGAAGTACGTTTTTTGGCCCGAGAAATTGAAAGGAAAACATTCTTTTTCGCGTTAAAGCACTTTTTCGACCATTAAAATCGTTCCTTTTTTGTGGAAGACAATTTCCTTTCGATTATTTTGCAAGAAAAGAAGTATGTTATTCACAAAGGAAGTACGTTTTTGGCCCGAGAAATTGAAAGGAAAACATTCTTTTTCGCGTTAAAGCACTTTTTCGACCATTAAAATCGTTCCTTTTTTGTGGAAGACAATTTCCTTTCGATTATTTTGCAAGAAAAGAAGAAGTATGTTATTCACAAAGGAAGTACGTTTTTGGCCCGAGAAATTGAAAGGAAAACATTCTTTTTCGCGTTAAAGCACTTTTTCGACCATTAAAATCGTTCCTTTTTTGTGGAAGACAATTTCCTTTCGATTATTTTGCAAAAAAGAATAAGTATGTTATTCACAAAGGAAGTACGTTTTTGGCCCGAGAAATTGAAAGGAAAACATTCTTTTTCGCGTTAAAGCACTTTTTCGACCATTAAAATCGTTCCTTTTTTGTGGAAGACAATTTCCTTTCGATTATTTTGCAAGAAAAGAAGTATGTTATTCACAAAGGAAGTACGTTTTTGGCCCGAGAAATTGAAAGGAAAACATTCTTTTTCGCGTTAAAGCACTTTTTCGACCATTAAAATCGTTCCTTTTTTGTGGAAGACAATTTCCTTTCGATTATTTTGCAAGAAAAGAAGTATGTTATTCACAAAGGAAGTACGTTTTTGGCCCGAGAAATTGAAAGGAAAACATTCTTTTTCGCGTTAAAGCACTTTTTCGACCATTAAAATCGTTCCTTTTTTGTGGAAGACAATTTCCTTTCGATTATTTTGCAAGAAAAGAAGTATGTTATTCACAAAGGAAGTACGTTTTTGGCCCGAGAAATTGAAAGGAAAACATTCTTTTTCGCGTTAAAGCACTTTTTCGACCATTAAAATCGTTCCTTTTTTGTGGAAGACAATTTCCTTTCGATTATTTTGCAAGAAAAGAAGTATGTTATTCACAAAGGAAGTACGTTTTTGGCCCGAGAAATTGAAAGGAAAACATTCTTTTTCGCGTTAAAGCACTTTTTCGACCATTAAAATCGTTCCTTTTTTGTGGAAGACAATTTCCTTTCGATTATTTTGCAAGAAAAGAAGTATGTTATTCACAAAGGAAGTACGTTTTTGGCCCGAGAAATTGAAAGGAAAACATTCTTTTTCGCGTTAAAGCACTTTTTCGACCATTAAAATCGTTCCTTTTTTGTGGAAGACAATTTCCTTTCGATTATTTTGCAAGAAAAGAAGTATGTTATTCACAAAGGAAGTACGTTTTTGGCCCGAGAAATTGAAAGGAAAACATTCTTTTTCGCGTTAAAGCACTTTTTCGACCATTAAAATCGTTCCTTTTTTGTGGAAGACCAATTTCCTTTCGATTATTTTGCAAGAAAAGAAAGTATGTTATTCACAAGGAAGTACGTTTTTGGCCCGAGAAATTGAAAGGAAAACATTCTTTTTCGCGTTAAAGCACTTTTTCGACCATAAAATCGTTCCTTTTTGTGGAGACAATTTCCTTTCGATTATTTTGCAAGAAAGAAGAAAGTATGTTATTCACAAAGGAAGTACGTTTTTGGCCCGAAATTGAAAGGAAAACATTCTTTTTCGCGTTAAAGCACTTTTTCGACCATTAAAATCGTTCCTTTTTTGTGGAAGACAATTTCCTTTCGATTATTTTGCAAGAAAAGAAGTATGTTATTCACAAAGGAAGTACGTTTTTGGCCCGAGAAATTGAAAGGAAAACATTCTTTTTCGCGTTAAAGCACTTTTTCGACCATTAAAATCGTTCCTTTTTTGTGGAAGACAATTTCCTTTCGATTATTTTGCAAGAAAAGAAGTATGTTATTCACAAAGGAAGTACGTTTTTGGCCCGAGAAATTGAAAGGAAAACATTCTTTTTCGCGTTAAAGCACTTTTTCGACCATTAAAATCGTTCCTTTTTTGTGGAAGACAATTTCCTTTCGATTATTTTGCAAGAAAAAGAATAAGTATGTTATTCACAAAGGAAGTACGTTTTTGGCCCGAGAAATTGAAAGGAAAACATTCTTTTTCGCGGTTAAAGCACTTTTTCGACCATTAAAATCGTTCCTTTTTTGTGGAAGACAATTTCCTTCGATTATTTTGCAAAGAAAAGAAGGTATGTTATTCACAAGGAAGTACGTTTTTGGCCCGAGAAATTGAAAGGAAAACATTCTTTTTCGCGTTAAAGCACTTTTTCGACCATTAAAATCGTTCCTTTTTTGTGGAAGACAATTTCCTTTCGATTATTTTGCAAGAAAAGAAGTATGTATTCACAAAGGAAGTACGTTTTTGGCCCGAGAAATTGAAGGAAAACATTCTTTTTCGCGTTAAAGCACTTTTTCGACCATTAAAATCGTTCCTTTTTTGTGGAAGACAATTTCCTTTCGATTATTTTTGCAAGAAAAAAGTATGTTATTCACAAAGGAAGTACGTTTTTGGCCCGAGAAATTGAAAGGAAAACATTCTTTCGCGTTAAAAGCACTTTTTCGACCATTAAAATCGTTCCTTTTTTGTGGAAGACAATTTCCTTTCGATTATTTTGCAAGAAAAGAAGAATATATGTTATTCACAAAGGAAGTACGTTTTTGGCCCGAGAAATTGAAAGGAAAACATTCTTTTTCGCGTTAAAGCACTTTTTCGACCATTAAAATCGTTCCTTTTTTGTGGAAGACAATTTCCTTTCGATTATTTTGCAAGAAAAGAAGAAGTATGTTATTCACAAAGGAAGTACGTTTTTGGCCCGAGAAATTGAAAGGAAAACATTCTTTTTCGCGTTAAAGCACTTTTTCGACCATTAAAATCGTTCCTTTTTTGTGGAAGACAATTTCCTTTCGATTATTTTGCAAGAAAAGAAGAATAAGTATGTTATTCACAAAGGAAGTACGTTTTTGGCCCGAGAAATTGAAAGGAAAACATTCTTTTTCGCGTTAAAGCACTTTTTCGACCATTAAAATCGTTCCTTTTTTGTGGAAGACAATTTCCTTTCGATTATTTTGCAAGAAAAGAAGAATATATGTTATTCACAAAGGAAGTACGTTTTTGGCCCGAGAAATTGAAAGGAAAACATTCTTTTTCGCGTTAAAGCACTTTTTCGACCATTAAAATCGTTCCTTTTTTGTGGAAGACAATTTCCTTTCGATTATTTTGCAAGAAAAGAAGTATGTTATTCACAAAGGAAGTACGTTTTTGGCCCGAGAAATTGAAAGGAAAACATTCTTTTTCGCGTTAAAGCACTTTTTCGACCATTAAAATCGTTCCTTTTTTGTGGAAGACAATTTCCTTTCGATTATTTTGCAAGAAAAGAAGTATGTTATTCACAAAGGAAGTACGTTTTTGGCCCGAGAAATTGAAAGGAAAACATTCTTTTTCGCGTTAAAGCACTTTTTCGACCATTAAAATCGTTCCTTTTTTGTGGAAGACAATTTCCTTTCGATTATTTTGCAAGAAAAGAAGTATGTTATTCACAAAGGAAGTACGTTTTTGGCCCGAGAAATTGAAAGGAAAACATTCTTTTTCGCGTTAAAGCACTTTTTCGACCATTAAAATCGTTCCTTTTTTGTGGAAGACAATTTCCTTTCGATTATTTTGCAAGAAAAGAAGAATAAGTATGTTATTCACAAAGGAAGTACGTTTTTGGCCCGAGAAATTGAAAGGAAAACATTCTTTTTCGCGTTAAAGCACTTTTTCGACCATTAAAATCGTTCCTTTTTTGTGGAAGACAATTTCCTTTCGATTATTTTGCAAGAAAAGAAGTATGTTATTCACAAAGGAAGTACGTTTTTGGCCCGAGAAATTGAAAGGAAAACATTCTTTTTCGCGTTAAAGCACTTTTTCGACCATTAAAATCGTTCCTTTTTTGTGGAAGACAATTTCCTTTCGATTATTTTGCAAGAAAAGAAGTATGTTATTCACAAAGGAAGTACGTTTTTGGCCCGAGAAATTGAAAGGAAAACATTCTTTTTCGCGTTAAAGCACTTTTTCGACCATTAAAATCGTTCCTTTTTTGTGGAAGACAATTTCCTTTCGATTATTTTGCAAGAAAAGAAGAAGTATGTTATTCACAAAGGAAGTACGTTTTTGGCCCGAGAAATTGAAAGGAAAACATTCTTTTTCGCGTTAAAGCACTTTTTCGACCATTAAAATCGTTCCTTTTTTGTGGAAGACAATTTCCTTTCGATTATTTTGCAAGAAAAGAAGTATGTTATTCACAAAGGAAGTACGTTTTTGGCCCGAGAAATTGAAAGGAAAACATTCTTTTTCGCGTTAAAGCACTTTTTCGACCATTAAAATCGTTCCTTTTTTGTGGAAGACAATTTCCTTTCGATTATTTTGCAAGAAAAGAAGTATGTTATTCACAAAGGAAGTACGTTTTTGGCCCGAGAAATTGAAAGGAAAACATTCTTTTTCGCGTTAAAGCACTTTTTCGACCATTAAAATCGTTCCTTTTTTGTGGAAGACAATTTCCTTTCGATTATTTTGCAAGAAAAGAAGTATGTTATTCACAAAGGAAGTACGTTTTTGGCCCGAGAAATTGAAAGGAAAACATTCTTTTTCGCGTTAAAGCACTTTTTCGACCATTAAAATCGTTCCTTTTTTGTGGAAGACAATTTCCTTTCGATTATTTTGCAAGAAAAGAAGAATAAGTATGTTATTCACAAAGGAAGTACGTTTTTGGCCCGAGAAATTGAAAGGAAAACATTCTTTTTCGCGTTAAAGCACTTTTTCGACCATTAAAATCGTTCCTTTTTTGTGGAAGACAATTTCCTTTCGATTATTTTGCAAGAAAAGAAGAATAAGTATGTTATTCACAAAGGAAGTACGTTTTTGGCCCGAGAAATTGAAAGGAAAACATTCTTTTTCGCGTTAAAGCACTTTTTCGACCATTAAAATCGTTCCTTTTTTGTGGAAGACAATTTCCTTTCGATTATTTTGCAAGAAAAGAAGTATGTTATTCACAAAGGAAGTACGTTTTTGGCCCGAGAAATTGAAAGGAAAACATTCTTTTTCGCGTTAAAGCACTTTTTCGACCATTAAAATCGTTCCTTTTTTGTGGAAGACAATTTCCTTTCGATTATTTTGCAAGAAAAGAAGAATAAGTATGTTATTCACAAAGGAAGTACGTTTTTGGCCCGAGAAATTGAAAGGAAAACATTCTTTTTCGCGTTAAAGCACTTTTTCGACCATTAAAATCGTTCCTTTTTTGTGGAAGACAATTTCCTTTCGATTATTTTGCAAGAAAAGAAGAATATGTTATTCACAAAGGAAGTACGTTTTTGGCCCGAGAAATTGAAAGGAAAACATTCTTTTTCGCGTTAAAGCACTTTTTCGACCATTAAAATCGTTCCTTTTTTGTGGAAGACAATTTCCTTTCGATTATTTTGCAAGAAAAGAAGAATAAGTATGTTATTCACAAAGGAAGTACGTTTTTGGCCCGAGAAATTGAAAGGAAAACATTCTTTTTCGCGTTAAAGCACTTTTTCGACCATTAAAATCGTTCCTTTTTTGTGGAAGACAATTTCCTTTCGATTATTTTGCAAGAAAAGAAGTATATGTTATTCACAAAGGAAGTACGTTTTTGGCCCGAGAAATTGAAAGGAAAACATTCTTTTTCGCGTTAAAGCACTTTTTCGACCATTAAAATCGTTCCTTTTTTGTGGAAGACAATTTCCTTTCGATTATTTTGCAAGAAAAGAAGAATAAGTATGTTATTCACAAAGGAAGTACGTTTTTGGCCCGAGAAATTGAAAGGAAAACATTCTTTTTCGCGTTAAAGCACTTTTTCGACCATTAAAATCGTTCCTTTTTTGTGGAAGACAATTTCCTTTCGATTATTTTGCAAGAAAAGAAGTATGTTATTCACAAAGGAAGTACGTTTTTGGCCCGAGAAATTGAAAGGAAAACATTCTTTTTCGCGTTAAAGCACTTTTTCGACCATTAAAATCGTTCCTTTTTTGTGGAAGACAATTTCCTTTCGATTATTTTGCAAGAAAAGAAGATAAGTATGTTATTCACAAAGGAAGTACGTTTTTGGCCCGAGAAATTGAAAGGAAAACATTCTTTTTCGCGTTAAAGCACTTTTTCGACCATTAAAATCGTTCCTTTTTTGTGGAAGACAATTTCCTTTCGATTATTTTGCAAGAAAAGAAGTATGTTATTCACAAAGGAAGTACGTTTTTGGCCCGAGAAATTGAAAGGAAAACATTCTTTTTCGCGTTAAAGCACTTTTTCGACCATTAAAATCGTTCCTTTTTTGTGGAAGACAATTTCCTTTCGATTATTTTGCAAGAAAAGAAGTATGTTATTCACAAAGGAAGTACGTTTTTGGCCCGAGAAATTGAAAGGAAAACATTCTTTTTCGCGTTAAAGCACTTTTTCGACCATTAAAATCGTTCCTTTTTTGTGGAAGACAATTTCCTTTCGATTATTTTGCAAGAAAAGAAGAATAAGTATGTTATTCACAAAGGAAGTACGTTTTTGGCCCGAGAAATTGAAAGGAAAACATTCTTTTTCGCGTTAAAGCACTTTTTCGACCATTAAAATCGTTCCTTTTTTGTGGAAGACAATTTCCTTTCGATTATTTTGCAAGAAAAGAAGAATAATATGTTATTCACAAAGGAAGTACGTTTTTTGCCCGAGAAAATTGAAAGGAAAACATTCTTTTTCGCGTTAAAGCACTTTTTCGACCATTAAAATCGTTCCTTTTTTGTGGAAGACAATTTCCTTTCGATTATTTTGCAAGAAAAGAAGAATAAGTATGTTATTCACAAAGGAAGTACGTTTTTGGCCCGAGAAATTGAAAGGAAAACATTCTTTTTCGCGTTAAAGCACTTTTTTCGACCATTAAAATCGTTCCTTTTTGTGGAAGACAATTTCCTTTCGATTATTTTGCAAGAAAAGAAGTAATGTTATTCACAAAGGAAGTACGTTTTTGGCCCGAGAAATTGAAAGGAAAACATTCTTTTTCGCGTTAAAGCACTTTTTCGACCATTAAAATCGTTCCTTTTTTGTGGAAGACAATTTCCTTTCGATTATTTTGCAAGAAAAGAAGTATGTTATTCACAAAGGAAGTACGTTTTTGGCCCGAGAAATTGAAAGGAAAACATTCTTTTTCGCGTTAAAGCACTTTTTCGACCATTAAAATCGTTCCTTTTTTGTGGAAGACAATTTCCTTTCGATTATTTTGCAAGAAAAGAAGAATAAGTATGTTATTCACAAAGGAAGTACGTTTTTGGCCCGAGAAATTGAAAGGAAAACATTCTTTTTCGCGTTAAAGCACTTTTCGACCATTAAAATCGTTCCTTTTTGTGGAAGACAATTTCCTTTCGATTATTTTGCAAGAAAAGAAGTATGTTATTCACAAAGGAAGTACGTTTTTTGGGCCCGAGAAATTGAAAGGAAACATTCTTTTTCGCGTTAAAGCACTTTTTCGACCATTAAAATCGTTCCTTTTTTGTGGAAGACAATTTCCTTTCGATTATTTTGCAAGAAAAGAAGTATGTTATTCACAAAGGAAGTACGTTTTTGGCCCGAGAAATTGAAGGAAAACATTCTTTTTTCGCGTTAAAGCACTTTTTCGACCATTAAATCGTTCCTTTTTGTGGAAGACAATTTCCTTTCGATTATTTTGCAAGAAAAGAAGAATAAGTATGTTATTCACAAAGGGAAGTACGTTTTTGGCCCGAGAAATTGAAAGGAAAACATTCTTTTTCGCGTTAAAGCACTTTTTCGACCATTAAAATCGTTCCTTTTTTGTGGAAGACAATTTCCTTTCGATTATTTTGCAAGAAAAAGAAGTATGTTATTCACAAAGGAAGTACGTTTTTGGCCCGAGAAATTGAAAGGAAAACATTCTTTTTCGCGTTAAAGCACTTTTTCGACCATTAAAATCGTTCCTTTTTTGTGGAAGACAATTTCCTTTCCGATTATTTTGCAAGAAAAGAAGTATGTTATTCACAAAGGAAGTACGTTTTTGGCCCGAGAAATTGAAAGGAAAACATTCTTTTTCGCGTTAAAGCACTTTTTCGACCATTAAAATCGTTCCTTTTTTGTGGAAGACAATTTCCTTTCGATTATTTTGCAAGAAAAGAAGAATAAGTATGTTATTCACAAAGGAAGTACGTTTTTGGCCCGAGAAATTGAAAGGAAAACATTCTTTTTCGCGTTAAAGCACTTTTTCGACCATTAAAATCGTTCCTTTTTTTGTGGAAGACAATTTCCTTTCGATTATTTTGCAAGAAAAGAAGTATGTTATTCACAAAGGAAGTACGTTTTTGGCCGAGAAAATTGAAAGGAAAACATTCTTTTTCGCGTTAAAGCACTTTTTCGACCATTAAAATCGTTCCTTTTTTGTGGAAGACAATTTCCTTTCGATTATTTTGCAAGAAAAGAAGTATGTTATTCACAAGGAAGTACGTTTTGGCCCGAGAAATTGAAAGGAAAACATTCTTTTTCGCGTTAAAGCACTTTTTCGACCATTAAAATCGTTCCTTTTTTGTGGAAGACAATTTCCTTTCGATTATTTTGCAAGAAAAGAAGTTTGTTATTCACAAAGGAAGTACGTTTTTTGGCCCGAGAAATTGAAAGGAAAACATTCTTTTTCGCGTTAAAGCACTTTTTCGACCATTAAAATCGTTCCTTTTTTGTGGAAGACAATTTCCTTCGATTATTTTGCAAGAAAAGAAGTATGTTATTCACAAAGGAAGTACGTTTTTTGGCCCGAGAAATTGAAAGGAAAACATTCTTTTTCGCGTTAAAGCACTTTTTCGACCATTAAAATCGTTCCTTTTTTGTGGAAGACAATTTCCTTTCGATTATTTTGCAAGAAAAGAAGTATGTTATTCACAAAGGAAGTACGTTTTTGGCCCGAGAAATTGAAAGGAAAACATTCTTTTTCGCGTTAAAGCACTTTTTCGACCATTAAAATCGTTCCTTTTTTGTGGAAGACAATTTCCTTTCGATTATTTTGCAAGAAAGAAGAAAAGTATGTTATTCACAAAGGAAGTACGTTTTTGGCCCGAGAAATTGAAAGGAAAACATTCTTTTTCGCGTTAAAGCACTTTTTCGACCATTAAAATCGTTCCTTTTTTGTGGAAGACAATTTCCTTTCGATTATTTTGCAAGAAAAGAAGTATGTTATTCACAAAGGAAGTACGTTTTTGGCCCGAGAAATTGAAAGGAAAACATTCTTTTCGCGTTAAAGCACTTTTTCGACCATTAAAATCGTTCCTTTTTTGTGGAAGACAATTTCCTTTCGATTATTTTGCAAGAAAAGAAGTATGTTATTCACAAAGGAAGTACGTTTTTGGCCCGAGAAATTGAAAGGAAACATTCTTTTTCGCGTTAAAGCACTTTTTCGACCATTAAAATCGTTCCTTTTTTTGTGGAAGACAATTTCCTTTCGATTATTTTTGCAAGAAAAGAGAATAAGTATGTTATTCACAAAGGAAGTACGTTTTGGCCCGAGAAATTGAAGGAAAACATTCTTTTTCGCGTTAAAGCACTTTTTCGACCATTAAAATCGTTCCTTTTTTGTGGAAGACAATTTCCTTTCGATTATTTTGCAAGAAAGAAGAAGAATAAGTATGTTATTCACAAAGGAAGTACGTTTTTGGCCCCGAGAAATTGAAAGGAAAACATTCTTTTTCGCGTTAAAGCACTTTTTCGACCATTAAAATCGTTCCTTTTTTGTGGAAGACAATTTCCTTTCGATTATTTTGCAAGAAAAGAAGTATGTTATTCACAAAGAAGTACGTTTTTGGCCCGAGAAATTGAAAGGAAAACATTCTTTTTCGCGTTAAAGCACTTTTTCGACCATTAAAATCGTTCCTTTTTTGTGGAAGACAATTTCCTTTCGATTATTTGCAAGAAAGAAGATAAGTATGTTATTCACAAAGGAAGTACGTTTTTGGCCCGAGAAATTGAAAGGAAAACATTCTTTTTCGCGTTAAAGCACTTTTTCGACCATTAAAATCGTTCCTTTTTTGTGGAAGACAATTTCCTTTCGATTATTTTGCAAGAAAAGAAGTATGTTATTCACAAAGGAAGTACGTTTTTGGCCCGAGAAATTGAAAGGAAAACATTCTTTTTCGCGTTAAAGCACTTTTTCGACCATTAAAATCGTTCCTTTTTGTGGAAGACAATTTCCTTTCGATTATTTTGCAAGAAAAGAAGTATGTTATTCACAAAGGAAGTACGTTTTTGGCCCGAGAAATTGAAAGGAAAACATTCTTTTTCGCGTTAAAGCACTTTTTCGACCATTAAAATCGTTCCTTTTTTGTGGAAGACAATTTCCTTTCGATTATTTTGCAAGAAAAAGAAGTATGTTATTCACAAAGGAAGTACGTTTTTGGCCCGAGAAATTGAAAGGAAAACATTCTTTTTCGCGTTAAAGCACTTTTTCGACCATTAAAATCGTTCCTTTTTTGTGGAAGACAATTTCCTTTCGATTATTTTGCAAGAAAAGAAGTATGTTATTCACAAAGGAAGTACGTTTTTGGCCCGAGAAAATTGAAAGGAAAACATTCTTTTTCGCGTTAAAGCACTTTTTCGACCATTAAAATCGTTCCTTTTTTGTGGAAGACAATTTCCTTTCGATTATTTTGCAAGAAAAGAAGTATGTTATTCACAAAGGAAGTACGTTTTTGGCCCGAGAAATTGAAAGGAAAACATTCTTTTTCGCGTTAAAGCACTTTTTCGACCATTAAAATCGTTCCTTTTTTGTGGAAGACAATTTCCTTTCGATTATTTTGCAAGAAAAGAAGTATTGTTATTCACAAAGGAAGTACGTTTTTGGCCCGAGAAATTGAAAGGAAAACATTCTTTTTTCGCGTTAAAGCACTTTTCGACCATTAAAATCGTTCCTTTTTTGTGGAAGACAATTTCCTTTCGATTATTTTGCAAGAAAAGAAGATAAGTATGTTATTCACAAAGGAAGTACGTTTTTGGCCCGAGAAATTGAAAGGAAAACATTCTTTTTCGCGTTAAAGCACTTTTTCGACCATTAAAATCGTTCCTTTTTTGTGGAAGACAATTTCCTTTCGATTATTTTGCAAGAAAAGAAGAATAAGTATGTTATTCACAAAGGAAGTACGTTTTTGGCCCGAGAAATTGAAAGGAAAACATTCTTTTTCGCGTTAAAGCACTTTTTCGACCATTAAAATCGTTCCTTTTTGTGGAAGACAATTTCCTTTCGATTATTTTGCAAGAAAAGAAGAATAAGTATGTTATTCACAAAGGAAGTACGTTTTTGGCCCGAGAAATTGAAAGGAAAACATTCTTTTTCGCGTTAAGCACTTTTTCGACCATTAAAATCGTTCCTTTTTGTGGAAGACAATTTCCTTTCGATTATTTTGCAAGAAAAGAAGTATGTTATTCACAAAGGAAGTACGTTTTTGGCCCGAGAAATTGAAAGGAAAACATTCTTTTTCGCGTTAAAGCACTTTTTCGACCATTAAAATCGTTCCTTTTTTGTGGAAGACAATTTCCTTTCGATTATTTTGCAAAAAAGAAGTATGTTATTCACAAAGGAAGTACGTTTTTGGCCCGAGAAATTGAAAGGAAAAACATTCTTTTTCGCGTTAAAGCACTTTTTCGACCATTAAAAATCGTTCCTTTTTTGTGGAAGACAATTTCCTTTCGATTATTTTGCAAGAAAAGAAGATAAGTATGTTATTCACAAAGGAAGTACGTTTTTGGCCCGAGAAATTGAAAGGAAAACATTCTTTTTCGCCGTTAAAGCACTTTTTTCGACCATTAAAATCGTTCCTTTTTTGTGGAAGACAATTCCTTTCGATTATTTTGCAAGAAAAAAGAAGTATGTTATTCACAAAGGAAGTACGTTTTTGGCCCGAGAAATTGAAAGGAAAACATTCTTTTTCGCGTTAAAGCACTTTTTCGACCATTAAAATCGTTCCTTTTTTGTGGAAGACAATTTCCTTTCGATTATTTTGCAAGAAAAGAAGTATGTTATTCACAAAGGAAGTACGTTTTTGGCCCGAGAAATTGAAAGGAAAACATTCTTTTTCGCGTTTTAAAGCACTTTTTCGACCATTAAAATCGTTCCTTTTTTGTGGAAGACAATTTCCTTTCGATTATTTGCAAGAAAGAAGAATAAGTATGTTATTCACAAAGGAAGTACGTTTTTGGCCCGAGAAATTGAAAGGAAAACATTCTTTTTCGCGTTAAAGCACTTTTTCGACCATTAAAATCGTTCCTTTTTGTGGAAGACAATTTCCTTTCGATTATTTTGCAAGAAAAGAAGAATAAGTATGTTATTCACAAAGGAAGTACGTTTTTGGCCCGAGAAATTGAAAGGAAAACATTCTTTTTCGCGTTTTAAAGCACTTTTTTCGACCATTAAAAATCGTTCCTTTTTGTGGAAGACAATTTCCTTTCGATTATTTTGCAAGAAAAGAAGAATAAGTATGTTATTCACAAAGGAAGTACGTTTTTGGCCCGAGAAATTGAAAGGAAAACATTCTTTTTTCGCGTTAAAGCACTTTTTCGACCATTAAAATCGTTCCTTTTTTGTGGAAGACAATTTCCTTTCGATTATTTTGCAAGAAAAGAATAAGTATGTTATTCACAAAGGAAGTACGTTTTTGGCCCGAGAAATTGAAAGGAAAACATTCTTTTTCGCGTTAAAGCACTTTTTCGACCATTAAAATCGTTCCTTTTTTGTGGAAGACAATTTCCTTTCGATTATTTTGCAAGAAAAGAAGTATGTTATTCACAAAGGAAGTACGTTTTTGGCCCGAGAAATTGAAAGGAAAACATTCTTTTTCGCGTTAAAGCACTTTTTCGACCATTAAAATCGTTCCTTTTTTGTGGAAGACCAATTTCCTTTCGATTATTTTGCAAGAAAAGAAGTGTGTTATTCACAAAGGAAGTACGTTTTTGGCCCGAGAAATTGAAAGGAAAAACATTCTTTTTCGCGTTAAAGCACTTTTTCGACCATTAAAATCGTTCCTTTTTTGTGGAAGACAATTTCCTTTCGATTATTTTGCAAGAAAAGAAGAATTATGTTATTCACAAAGGAAGTACGTTTTTGGCCCGAGAAATTGAAAGGAAAACATTCTTTTTCGCGTTAAAGCACTTTTTCGACCATTAAAATCGTTCCTTTTTTGTGGAAGACAATTTCCTTTCGATTATTTTGCAAGAAAAGAAGTATGTTATTCACAAAGGAAGTACGTTTTTGGCCCGAGAAATTGAAAGGAAAACATTCTTTTTCGCGTTAAAGCACTTTTTCGACCATTAAAATCGTTCCTTTTTTGTGGAAGACAATTTCCTTTCGATTATTTTGCAAGAAAAGAAGTATGTTATTCACAAAGGAAGTACGTTTTTGGCCCGAGAAATTGAAAGGAAAACATTCTTTTTCGCGTTTAAAGCACTTTTTCGACCATTAAAATCGTTCCTTTTTTGTTTTCAAACAATTTCCTTTCGATTATTTTGCCAAGAAAAGAAGAATGTTCAATATTATTCACAAAGGAAGTACGTTTTGGCCCGAGAATTTGAAAGGAAAACATTCTTTTTCGAGATAAAACCACTTTTTCGACCATTAAAATCGTTCCTTTTTCTGGAAAACAATTTCCTTTCGATTATTTTGCAAGAAAGAAGAATGTTCAATTTTATTCACAAAGGAAGTACGTTTTTGGCCCGAGAAATTGAAAGGAAAACATTCTTTTTCGAGAAAAACCACTTTTTCGACCATTAAATTGTTCTAGTTTCTTCATAAACAATTTCTCTTACTTCTCCACTATTAAACACGGAGACTTTTGAATGCCACGCACTAAATAAGACCGAAATTTGCCCGATTTTCCTGCAAAAACTATTCTTTTTATCGAAAAACCTCTCTTTACGCCATTTAAAATATTCTATTTTCTTCCAAAATGCTTCCTCTCATTTTAGTATTACACTCGACGACTTTCAAGTGCCACTCTCAAAATGGAACAGATATTAGCCCGATATATCCTGCGGATATAATCTTATTATCAAAAAAGCACCCTTCCAATCATTAAAAAAATTCCAGCTGTTAAAATTCCATCATTTTATGCCATTTGTGTAATAAAGGTGTCTTCCGTGACGATGTATCAGTCTAATATTATAAAATAATAAATTATTTTAAATTTTAATATTTAGAATTTAATATTTTTATTTTAAAATTGAATTCAATATTTATTCAATTATTATAAATATTATATATTATTCAATTTTTGATTAATTAGATTTCGTATTCTGCTCAATTCTGCTTTAATTCCTTCATACTTTGAATTAACTTTTGAGACAGGACGGTCCAATATATTTTTAATGCGACTAGATTTTTTTCTCAGTTCAAGAAGAGGATTACAGGTATCAAACGTTCAAAATCAGCTCGAAAGTGCAACTTTCGAGCATTACTCTCTCTCTCTCTCTTTTTCCTTCTTTCTTTCTCTCTTTTCCACCTCTTTTTCTCATTTTTATTCTTATTATAAATTGTTCATTTTTGACCGAGAAAAGGGAAAGAGAGAGAGAGAGACATAGAGACAATCTGAGAGGTTTTTCTCTTTCTCTCTTTTTCCTTATAATTATAATTTATTGTTAAAAATAAACTAAAAAACAATTAAACGTACGATATAAATCTGTAGATAAATTATCAGGCGTTTGATCGAAAGTGGAAAATAATTGGTGTGAATTGAACTCTTTTAAAATATCGGAAGAGAGTTCTTCGATTCTCATCGCTAGATGATTATACGCGATTGTAATTTCAAATAATACTTATAATTCCGCACATTCTTCCCTCTATTTGTATATTTAAAAAAATCACATTCTCCACGATCTCCTAAATATCGCAAAATAAAATAAGATAATAAATATATTTTATAACATATTGGAAGAGTGAAAGCTAAGTTACGCTCGCAAAGTAATTAATTTCACAAAATAACAAATAAATTAAGTAAATAATAAATTGCTCATTTTGCATCACAAAGTACTGTATGCATATAAATGCATTAAATATAATAATAAATATAAATAAAAATGATTAAATATGTATAAAAAGATTAAAATTTGAAATATAAAAAATATATTTTCGAATTGTGTAGTGTATTCAAAAATGTAATTGGACTTCCCGATTGATCCAAATAAATCTCGATTGAATAAATCGTGCGAAATTAAAATTAAATTAAATTTAAATTAAATTTTAATGAAAAAAAAAATACAAAATATATTTGAATCTCTCTCTCTCTCTTTTTCTTTCTTTCTCCCTCGTTTTCTTTCTTTCTTTTCTCTCTCTCCATCCCTATTTCCTCCCTTTCTCTCTCTTTTTCTTTTTTTTTTCCTCTCTTTTTCCTCTTTCTCCCTTTCTCTCCATTTCCCAAGAATATTTAAAAAAATAATTATCGCTTGGAAATATCACAATAACATAATTTATAACCTTCCGTCTCACTTTGATTCGTTGTACTTTAAAATGCGATTATTTCGTTGTGCAATTAACGATTATAATTATCAATTTTTATTTGATGGATTAACTTTCGCGATAAAAGACTCGCATTGAGTGTCATAATAATAGCTGTTAATCGGAAGTTTATATTTGCACCAGTTTATAAACATTATTTTTTCATTTTTTTCAATAACGTGCAAATCGAATAAATCGATTTCCAAAAAATCATAATGCAATCGTGTGCTCTTTAGATACTATTGCGACAAGTATTATTAAGACAAGTGCGATTGTTTCTTGAAATCAGTGCAATTAGAAATTATCAACTCGCACGATTGATTAATTGCGAATGTATCCATAGAAAATTATAATTATAAATTATTGTTTCAATTCAAATTTAATGATAATTATTTACTTCATTTTATGATATACCTGGCATTTATATTGAAGCTTTTCGATAAATATACAATTTTTAATGTTTTTCGAGTTTAATATAATTCATTCACATTCATTTTGAATCGGGAATAATACATCGAATAAATTTCAAGTAATGAAAAGCCGTGATGTGTAAATATGTATCATTTATATAATAATAAAATAAATTTATATTATTATAAATTTATATATTTATTATAAAAAAATAAATATAAAATAAATTATATAATAATATCTTTATTTTACGCACAAAAAACATATATATAGAGGATGTTTGAATGTCATCAAACAAGTAGATCTCATTAAACTGAATTAAAAAAGTCCATTTTGCAAAGAGAGACATCGAGAGATAAAAGAAAGAAAGGTGAGGAAAAAGAGAGAAGAGAATGAAATAAAAAGGCAGCTTGAGAGAGAAAGAATGAGAAAATAAAATATTGAGAAAGAAGAGGAGAAGAAAGAGTGAAAGAAAAATAATTAGAAAAAGAGAGGAATGAAAAAGATAATAAAATAAAGAAAAAAGGAGGGAATAGAGAGAGGAAAGAGAGAGAAGGAAGGAAAAATGAAGAATAAGATCAGGAAGAAAGGAGTTGGTGTTTCAACACTACACTTGTGTCGATTTGTCATCTGTTGACTTATTGATTTTTTTCAATCAAGTGAATTTAAATTTATTTGATGATTAATGCAATTGACTTTATTTCGTCGGTTCTTATATGTGTGTATTACATCATGAAGATTAGTTAATATAACAATTTTTATGAAAAATATTTAATTATTTTTACTGATGACAATTTTCATATTTAAAATTAAATTATAACATCTAATGTTTTCAAAAAAGAAGATATTATTTAAAAAATATTAGACATTCATACATATTTATTCATTTTTGTCGAATAATAGAGCATCAAGGTTCAACAATTTTTAGCGGATAAAGAAGGGCGAAGGATGAGGGAGGGAGTGGGAGAGGAATTGGGGCTCCTAAATTGCAGAAATAAATTCTGGCCCTAGCGGATGCTTGAATGCTTGAATCCCGAAGCATCTCACACGACAGATAAAAACCTTGTGGCCTCAGTCACACGCCCTCTCCAGTTGATAAAGAGGAAATAAGAACGGATCAATGATGATTGGTATTTTATGCCGCTAGATGGACAAATATTATATCACTTCTCGTCTAAGAATTGTATTTTTTTTGTCTATTTCTTCTCCGGCGAAGGAGGCCTTATGCATGTCAAACGATTTTTATATCCATCATTCAATTTTTGGATGTGTTTTTCAAGTAAATTTACTTAACGCAATTCCAAAGTAAAATATTCTTTTTCTGACGGGACGAAGATGATTGATGTAACAAGAACGAAGCTGTATTGCCGAAATACAGCTATATATGTGGAAATATGCTAAATATTTATTTCTCTATATGCTAAATATGTGGAAATGACGAACAGATTATATTTTATAATATAATTCTGTTCAGATTGTGTGTGTATTTTAATTAAAATGTAATTTTATTTGAAAAGAAATTCATATGATTACTTTTGATGTAATTTATTTGAGAGAAACTCGTATGATAAAAGTGCCATAAGATTTTTATAACTACTCAGTTATTTAAATATTTTAATCAAAATTTATTGATAATCAAAAAACAAAATTATTGTAAAATTAATTAACAAAGAATGTAATCGTTATTGTTTGTGCACTATTTTAAAAATTTACAAACACTCAATTAATATTTTTGCTATAAAATTTGCATATTTAATAATAAATTTTAAACGATATTTTATTATTGATATTTTTATTAAGTTTTTATGCATTTTGAATGCTGAATAAAATTTTGCGTATTTTTGCAGTCAACAGTGAAAAAGTTTTTCTATGTATTACATATACATAATTACAAAATATATATAGCTTGAGTGGGTGAGGTGATTTAAATTTTTCTAAAAATAAAAGTCGGAATAATGCATCATTAAAAAAGCATTGAGAATACACATAGTGAGTTCGTATGTTGATAGAAAAATGTAATAATATATAACTGTACAGAGCTACGTCCAGTCTTTAAACTTAATGGCATCTTATAAAAATACTATTTGAGTTTTATAATTATTTGATACGATTATTTTATATTATATATATATATATATATATATAGATATAATAATAAAAAATATATAAATATATATATGTAATATTAATGTAAGTTTATATATATATATATATATATTATATATATATATATAAACATTTACTTAATATACATATATATATTTTATATATTTTTTAATTTTATAATATATATATATATATATATATATATATAAATATAAAAAATATATAAAATATATATATGTATATTAATGTAATGTTTATATATATATATATATATATATATATATATATATTTATAAATAAATAAATTATATTTTTAACTTATTGTTACACTTTTATTTTTAATAAACCCCTTACTAAGCCCTTAAAAAGATTCTAGATTCTTCAAAAATAATTCTCCCATTTTTGCTACTATACACAACGACTTCCAAGTCCTACTCATAAAATGGGACCAAAAAGATCCGATATAACCTGCGAACATTTTTTAATAATTGCTAGAATTTTTTAATAATATATAAAGTGCTTTTTTTCGATAATAAGGGTGTCTTATGCAGATTATATCGAGCCGATATCGATTCTATTTTGTGCGTGGCATTTGGAAGTCGCCACGTGTGGCGATGAAATGTAAGAAATTATTTTTGGGGAAGCTAGAATCTTCTTAATGGTTCAAGGGATGGTTTTTCGATAATAAGAATATTTTTCTGCAGGTTGTATCGGTTCCATTTTATGCGTGGCATCTTCTTTGTTACTGTACACTTTAAACTCTATTATTATACAATCTATTAATAAATCACTTCTTATGTTTTTTTCCTTCATTTCTAACTAACTTTTCCATCAGCACAAAGAAAAAATAAGTATTAAATGAAAACTTATATACTTAAATTAACGCGTTCATTGTTTCATATATATGCAACAATTTATAATCTTCTTTGGAAGAATTTAATAATTTAATAATTCAATAATAATTAAATAATTAAATAATTAATAATAATTAAAATAATTAATAATTAACAACTTTAAATTTCAACAATATTATAGTATTATTTTTAATATTGTAAATGTCACCTGAAGAATAGATATTATTTAATTCTACTTTAAGAAAAATTATAATCTTCGATTTAAAAAATGTTATTTTTCTATTTTAACATTGTTTCTTTTTCATTCCGAGAAAATTAAATCTTAAATCATAAGAATATATTTTTCTATTCGATTGAACTATATAAAATAGCTTCATTCAAGTAAGCCAATTATTAAGCAATGATATTTTTTCTTTAAATTAACGCAATGTAATCTCATTCAAGATTTCCGTCATTAAAACTAAATATATTTTTAAAACAAGAATGTTTTTTTTTTCTTGCAAGTAAACAATTTTGTGTTAAATTTAACATATTTCACATGTCCCAATTTATCCACTCTAATTTCAATGTTAATTTAACAGAAGGCAA
>NW_020229759.1:0-20854 GCF_003227725.1 Camponotus floridanus | reverse complement strand
AACCAATTCCCGTTAAGCCTCCCAGAAAAGCACAACATGAGGAAAACGCCGAACCAAGTAATTGCTTACCCTACTTCTCACTTGAGAGAGCATATAAACACTTTAATAACTCTACTCAATCTCCCTAAATCAAAATCCTCTGAAAACTATCGGATTTTGATTCTTTAAGGGAGTGTTACCGTCCCGCAACAAAATTTTTCAAAATCTTATATTATACTATATCGCATATTAAAATTCCAAAAAACTATATCTATATCATAATCTTTACCTACTATTGTTATAATAATGTCTATATATATATATCTGTCCCTCGCTGATAGCATATGTGTAGTACACTCATTGAAAGTCGCTACAGAATACCTGAAAATTATAGAAATATCAATAAAATGTTAAATATTATCATATCGTTATTACTCTATATAAAATTTCGTTATACTAGTAGAACTAACCGTAAAACCAGCATTAGCAAATATATTTAAATATTATATATATATATATAGACAAAATCTAACAAAATGAACCTAACCGTTATCATTGGAAACTTATTGAATAAACTTTAATTAACTATATTAAAAATCATAAAGCCATAATAATGTAAAGAAGTTCAAATCTAAAATATATAGATATTTACAAATATCTCTCATTATTCGAATAATCAATCGTAATGAAACAGATTCGATAACGATTCATTTTGTCAAAAAAAAACGCAATAGATGAAATAACAAAAAAAAAAACAATATATGAAAGAAAGAAAAAGAAAATATATATACTTACGTAGAATAGATTTAAGTTCTAGTTAAAGTATCGTAAAGTGTAAGATCGATTATCTTTCCGATAAGTATATATAATCCGCACTCTTCAAATAGTTAGAATATTTTCCGCCTTCATACGCGTATACTCGTACATAGATCCCCAATTTTAAGAATCTGTAAAGGAAACCAATCGATAAGCCAAATCTAATAATCCCATATTTTCCAGTAGAGACAAGAAACACTCTTATAAAGTAAGAATTAAAACCCTCAACGATTAGCATTAATGGAATTACTCCACAAGGCCCTTTTAAATAATTATTAACAATATAACCTTAAGGACCTAACCATATAAAGGAGACGCAAAGACTTGATTTATAAGCAAAAATGCTTAATACAAATAATTAATAAAATAAACTCTGCACAAAACTAAATAAAATCGTCTTTATAATAGTGACATATATATATATTCATATAAAGCCACTCAGTAAAAATACGTACTCATTACATTACGAACAAATAACCGAGAACAAACGTACAATACGTTCAAAAGAAAAATTATAACTCTTACACAGACGCTTTTAATAATAAACTCTAATACCACGACCAACAGATTTGTTAAAATAAATTACATTTTTAAGTAGTATAAATACCGCTCTTATATATATACATATATATCGAAATTTCGGTCTAACATTCCCATTACTATTTAGAAAAACTATAAGACTAAATATTACTCAAATTATACCTTATTAAATATATATACACTATATATATTGATCATGATTAATTCTATTAACAAATGTATAATTGAATAAAATCACTATTTATTCTACAACCTAATTATTAAATAAGACATACACATAGATACACCAAACGGAACAACAAAATGTACCTGTTGATCATCAACAAAATTTATAAATATAATGACTTAAAATTCAAGAGAATAAATTGAATAAATGACATACAGAATTTATTAAATAAATATAGTATGTGCTAACCAGAAATTAATAAGAGTTTTTTTTTTCCAATGAAATAAAATTATTTATAAACATTTTGTTGAACCAAAGAATAAATAAAAATATAATAATAAGAACGTCTATGCTTATATATATCGTTGGAATCTTGTAGCATAAATCATGGGCTTGAACATCTCTCTCTTTTTCCACGTAAACTCTCTCTTAAATGTAGATCTTCACCACTAGAAACCTGAAAAAGAACAATCGTAATTAATAAAAGGTCTATATACAATTTCTTATAAAATAATTGAAGAGGATAATGACCCTCCAAGATAATATAATCAAAATATAAAAATTCACAATTTAACGCTGCACATTAATATTAAATTATTTCATGACAAATGTCCTACCAATAACCAAGGACATAAATTTTAATAATATTTAAATCGGACACATGCATATATTACATAACCTAATTATAAATAAATACGCGTAAAGCAAATTACTAACAATAATAGTCAATCGCCATGTTATAGAAAATTAAATTCGTATAATTAATAGATACATATATAGGATCCCTTGTAATAACAAAAGAAATAATAAGTCAACATTATAAATATATACAATAATAAAACAAAGGGAAACATTTACGCTTACTTATGTAATTTCTTCATGATTATCAAACCATAAATATGAAATGATTTATAAGCTTCCCTTTTCCCAATGAATATATATATATATATTCTCTAATAACGTGTAGGAAAAATATATAATAAAAATACAATTAATACACATACATGTACATATATTAAACACGACGATTTTTGCCCTACACGGATATCGCGAATAAACTAAGACAAAATAATAATCCCTTGAGAAATCAATGCTTTGACCAATGAGAATTTAATAAAAGATATTTCCAGCAACAGTATTCCTAAGCAAATTGTAATAAATTAGATAAAATCATTTTGATATATGAACAATCGAAATCTTAATGCATTAATCAAAATTTAAAATTATTATATGATCAATGATAATTCAATATTTCATTTATATAAAGCAAAAGTATCGACGTTTATAAAATCTTATTGTATGCCGTTTATAAAATTAATATCTTAAGACATACAAACCAATATTAAAATTTTGATACATATACGTATACACATTCTTGTTAATTAATAATATAATTTTAAACCTTGTATTCCTTAACTTCCTCTAAAAAGAAATTAATACTAACAATCAAGATCTATATAAAATCCCGCGATGTGAGCGATTTTTAATAATCATCCACCTCGACATCGACAAATCCAAATATCATTCAAAGGTAAAGCCGCGGTAGTCCTGCACCTGAAAAAGAAAATTAATTAGTTAACGAATCTCAAAATTTTAATGAAACATCAATAATAAAATATAATTGGAAGAATCAAATATTAACGATAAAATTTAATAATTAAATTTTAACGACAGACTTGATAAGTTACTTGACAGAATTGATTAAATAATTAATATGCATAGGACATGACAGGCAAAACATATTATATAATCACAAAGAGCAACACAATCGCCTTCAAATAATTAACAATATAATAATTAAATATTTTAAACGCGTAAAAAATATAATAACATAATATTAATAAGTACGTCTTATAACAGTACCATTAAAAATACTTATATAATCAAAAATCCTTACAACACCGATGTCTTAACCAAAAACATATATATATATATGTATATGTATATATATATATATATAATTATGCGTTGAAACAACCCCTATAATTTTCGACGTAGAAATGTTGATCCATCAACCCTCTTCTTCCCCGTATATAAATATATGTACGCTCCCATTCGGTAACCTGTAAAAGAAATAAAACAATTAATACAAAATAAAGCCAATACTTAGCGTAAACTTTGTTGGAATAACTCATTAAATAAGTAAAGATTAACGATAAAAATCTGACGACCTTCTAGTAGCTTCCCCGGTGATTATTCTAGCAGTAAAATTTTGAAGGCAACCCCATGAACAAAAATTTAAAATGTTTGTAACTTCGATATCTTTTACAATAGAGATATACTAAGGGAATAATTGTGATCCCATTACCAAGTAGATCAACGTACTAATCGATTAATTAATCAAAATAAATACACGTCCTAATATGCTCCCGTATATAGTTCTAAAATAACAGTCCCTACTCACTAGAAGTATAAATATGATGCTAACAATCAAATTTACCAAACAAAAGTGTTGTAACTTCGAGATCTTTTACAATAGAATTATAAAAATAATATAATCATGATACCATGACCAAGTAGATCACCACACTAGTCGACTAATTCATCAAAAAAATGACGTCCAAATTTGGGTGAAAATGCTCTCGTATACATCTCTGGGATAATAATTCCAACATATTGGGTATATAGATGTAACCCCTCACGACGATAATATTTTATTTTCCATTGACCGTCGATATACTGCTCCCAGTATAACCTACAAATCATAAAACCAAATAAATAATAGCTATGCACTAAATAATATCGCGATACTAATAATCGAAATACAAAACAAAATCGTATAAATATCAAACGAACTCCCCCTCAGAATAATATCATAAAAATCAAAATTACTAATATCCGACTTAATATCGTCACAAGGATAACATAACAAATACAAGAATAATAAATGTTAAAATATTTTATAATAATATAATTTAAGTGCCATTGAATAATTACAAGATATATATATATTAATCCCCAACTAACAATGAATATTTAATAAATATCCTATGAAACTTGTAAAGACAAAATTATAAATAAAAACGTAAGATAATAACCAAAATTTAACAATTGATAAAACTAATAAATTATATGGTACTAATAATTCTCTATGATTAAAATTGAAATTGCTTAAATGCAAATAATAATAATAACAATAATGAATTTGCATAAATTTTAATAAGACTTACCCTTAGAAATAATAATATATCCTTGACCATCAACATTTTAATTCAGCACTGCTTGTTTTTCTTGCTAAACCTGTTGACACCTAAAAACAAATAAAAATGAATATATGTTCTTAGACCATAAATTAATAAAAATATTAATGATTAAAAAATTTCAGAAACAAAATTTTGGTAGTAAAATCTAGCTTCAAATTCTACAAAATAATTCTAACAATTATACACATGAATATATATATATATATATGTATATATATATATATGCATCCACTCTTATAACCAATAATAAATGAATAATAAACCTTAACAAATAAAATATTCACTTATAATAAGCTAATAACGAAATTTAACCAAATACTAGCGGCCCACAACACAAATAATAATTTAAATTGA
Organism: Camponotus floridanus; assembly: GCF_003227725.1. Classification (NCBI taxonomy): domain Eukaryota; kingdom Metazoa; phylum Arthropoda; class Insecta; order Hymenoptera; family Formicidae; genus Camponotus; species Camponotus floridanus. Next base: position 15,796 of record NW_020229759.1, on the reverse strand, counting down.
TCTTACCTGAAAATCAAATAAGAATACCTTATATGACGAAGTCACATGACCCCCCTCCTGGATGCCTGAAAAATTAATGTAAAATAATATTTGGTCATAAGAATAATAATTTCTAACACGAGGCTGTCAATATTTTATAAAAATTTGCAAAGCATTAAGTATAACAAAATGGATAGCATCTATATGCTTAAGGCATATACACATGAGCCAATGAAAAGAAAGAAAAACCAACTAGCATGAATGAACAAAATAATATAAAATTTAGATTAAAATAATTAAAAAATCAGAATAAGGCCAATGAACATCATCAAAAATCAACCATGAACATTTACGATCACACTCTTCTATATATGAATGCATGTACCAAGCCTTATAAAATATTAACACTTCATATAAAAAGTTTTCAACTATAATAATCCCCCTTTTTCAAGTACTTTAATGACAAAATTTCATAATACAAACCTTATTAAGTATAATTATGTCAGAATATTACTTACTAGTAAGTCTTCATATGACGAAAATAAATGGACACCCTATATTCGTGTTCCTACTCACCGGGTACCCCCTGGCAAAAGTATCACCTGAATAATAAAATAATAATATTAAGGATGGACATCTATAGCTACTATGAATATAAAATGTATATACACAATTGTAAAATGCACGAACATTCACATATGAGCACTCTTATACGTATATATATATATATATATATATATATATATATATATATATATATACGTGCATATGAACATATGCAAATTTAATAATGTAAGACTAAAATCTTCCGAGAAATGAATAAGGCCCAGCTGCATAACGTGTGAAATAACACTCGAAAAATAGAATCTAAATTCAAAAACTTTATTAAATAAAAATAAAAAATTTCAACAATGAATATAATGACAGCAACTTCTTACCATGCATAATATACATATATCATTAAGTCAAAGGAAATAAAACGTGAAAACACGAGAGAAATAGAGAAATAATACGTGTACTTACGAATAATATTGCACAAAGAATATTATGCGTATAACTCTACGAGTCGAACAAGCGTGCAAGGCCAAGTCCAGCACGTCGCGTTATCTCCATTGGAATTTTTAAACATCCTCTCCCGACCTAAAGGCAGAGGGAAGATCTAAATTCGCGCTCGCATGAATGCAAACCAAATTAATACATCGACTTCTCTTTTATAATTAAGCATTAACAAAGTATTCTCTATTAATATTATACTATTATCCAGTATCATATACCTCTATATACATATATATGCATACTATATGTGACATATGAACTGACTACATATACACATATGCATACATATTTTATAACAAAATCCAATAAAATAAAAGTAGAGACGTAATAAACAATCGTCAGGACAAAAAATTAACATATATTAATAGATAAAAATATACACCTTTATATATATATGCATACTATATGTAACCTATAAATCGAATAAATTTACATATACGCATATATATTTTATAACCAAACTCAATAAAATAACGGTATAAATACAATAAATACGCGTCGCGATAGAAATTGACACATATATATATTAACATGTCCAGAAATCTCCCTATATATATGCATACTATACGTAATATATAAATTGAATAAATTTACATATACGCATATATACTTTATAACAAAATCCAATAAAATAAAGGTATAAATATAATAAATAAGTTTCGCGATAGAAATTAACATATATATATTAACTTGTCCAACAATATCCCTATATGTATATGCATACTATATGCATATACATTTTGTAACAAATTTAACAATAAAACAAAGGAGGAGATATAATAGACTGCTACCGCGACAAAATTAATCAGCACACAAAACATATATATATATATATATTACGAATATTAACAAATAATTAATATTAATAACCCCAAGATTTTATACAATAATTATTAATCTTATACGATGATTATTAAATACGATTCAGTAAAAACTTGCTGAAATCAATTTTCATAAGCAATATGCGAATACATATCTATACATATATATATATATATATATGTGCTAATATAAAAGTCGCCCAAATGAAAATCTTCAAAGAATAAAATATTGTCAGAATCAAAAGACCTCTTGAATAAAAGATCACGGTAGAGCGTGCAATGAATTCTTCGAGCACATCCGTCGTGATCATTCTTAGAAGTAAAACGAGCCGCTTTTTCATACGTTGTTCCGAGAATTGTAAGAATAAAATTTCTTTTAGCGACATAATAACTATTAAGCGAAGCGATAATTAATTTCCATATATTCTTATTGTAAAATTTATTGTAATAATAATGGCTTAACGCATTAGAATTTATTAAAATATTATTCATAGACTTGAGTAATCATTAAAAGTCGACTTTGAAAATTTTAAAATATATACATATAAAACCACAAAAATTCTAATTGTTAAAGCCTTTATTAAATAAATAAAAATATATCTTGTAAATGATAAATCTTAATAATTAGTCTTAAGATAATTATTAAACCTGGAAATAATACGTGTAATATGCCAATTTAAACCACGTAAACGAATTTTAAAAGGTAATTCATTAAAAAATATTACTGTTACTAATGTGTCTTATAAAGAGAAAGAATGCAGTGAGCATTCTTCGAAGGACATCCAGCATATCTATTTTTAGAAAAAGAGATAAGCCATCTTCGCATCCGTTGCGTTAGAATCTGCAATCCAAATGCTAAATTTTTCTTTACTAATTATTACTAATTATTAATTTACTAATTATTAATTTTCACTAATTATTAATTTTAACTATATATGCACCATTGTAAAAATCATTGTAATAATAATGGTTTAATACATCAGAATTTACCAAAATATCACTTAAAATTTAAACAATTGCTATAAATCGAACTCAAATTTTCTAATGACATAAATATGATATTATAAAAAATTCTGATTGTTAAAAATCATTATTAAAAATTATTCTAAAATTATTTAATAAATCTAAGACTCAAGACTTGCAATCCCTACCACGAAACTCTCACCCACCACATCGCAAACTCATAGCAGGAAGGGATAGCTCCAGCAGCCGACCCACCAATCACCGAAGAGGCCCACCTCCTCTCCCTACCATTAAACGTCGAACCAGAGGAAGGTATTTAAGGCACCCCAGCTGCTCTCTCCGAGCCTTTAGACAAGTCGGTCAGCCCTCTAACACAGCTCTCGCCATTAGCTCGCCTGTGTCTCAGCTCTCTCTACGCCCATCAGATCTCCAGCTCTCGAAGAGGAAAAACCTAGAAGCCTACCGGACACCTTAACTTATTCGAAAATAACTTAGTCGCGATTTTGATTTTTTCTTTCGGGACTTAGTCTCAATCTCTATTAAGAGAGCTGTATCAACATTAACACTTTAATAAAGTGCTACCATCCAGCAACCTCTGACTCTTTGGCCATTCTCTGCGCTGCCTTGCCACTTCTTCAGGTTCTCACCGAGGTCGAGCAACCCAGGGAAGGAGCAGCGGTGCCTGCATTCATCCATTGATCCCGTCATCCGGTAAGGAAATAATAAAATAATAATCATTCTTAATCAACCTTGATAATAACTTTGTATATTAGTTCGATTTATTCTAGGCCTATTGACAATTTTCCCAGAATCTTACTTGCCCGTATACAGACTTTAAATTTTTATTTCGAGTTGAATTATTTAAATTTCAACCGATCCTCTGAGAACGCTCGAAGCGTATCCTAGAGTGTAGCGTCGTTCGAGTTAGTCACTCGATGTGCATTGAGTAGCAAATTCTACTCCTCTGCCGCTTTCACGGAGAACTTCTCTGAAAGAATTTCTCCGTGGATCCCGTGCCGCTGTGACGTGACGTCTTGCACATCGATACTAGACTCAGAATCTAAGACTCGCTCCTAGAGGATCTGTCGAAATAATAGAATTTATGCACTGGCTTACAAGTTAACTATCGAAACATTTTATGAATTTTATACTTATCTGAAGTAAGCCAGCCGCTCTCACCCGTATCCTCGTCTGTATCCTTGAATCTCCAGACCTCTCGGTGCAGCCGCATGCTCCTGGAAATTCAGTATATGTTAGATAAATTATCATTCGTTGTACGACAATTTTCCCCGAATCCTACCTTTCCGTATACAGACTTTAAATTTTCTTTGAGTTGAATAATTTAAATTTCAACCGTTCCTCTGAGAACGCTCAAAGCGTATCCTAGAGTGTAGCGTCGTTCGAGTTAGTCACTCGATGTGCATTGAGTAGCAAATTCTACTCCTCTGCCGCTTTCACGGAGAGCTTCTCTGAAAGAATTTCTCCGTGGATCCTGTGCCGCTGTGACGTGACGTCTTGCACATCGATACTAGACTCAGAATCTAAGACTCGCTCCTAGAGGATCTGTCGAAATAATAGAATTTATGCACTGGCTTACAAGTTAACTATCGAAAACATTTTATGAATTTTATACTTATCTGAAGTAAGCCAGCCGCTCTTACCCGTATCCTTGTCTGTACCCCCTGAATCTCCGGACCTCTCGGTGCAACCGCATGCCCCTGAAAAATTCAAAATATATTAAATAAATCATTAATTGCTGTACCCCAATGAACTGTATATAGCCGAACGTTTCAACCATTACATGAGAACGAGCGAGATATACCATCATAATCTACGTTCGTTTATCTCACAATAATTCATTAAGCCGTATTATTCGTCTTAACTCTATGAACCACCTTGCTGTGACTACATTTACCTTATAAAACCATTCATCTTAACAGGTACCTTTCTACGCATCATCGTAAGTAAACCCCTTTTGTGTTAAATCAATCGCATCAAATATACTAAATAGTCATATTCCCTCGGTAGATGGTTAACCCCCGCCGAACTTCTTCCGTTGGACGCGAAATTCCCCTCCGTGCCGCTGGTGTACGCCGCAGGCGTGCCTCCCGGTCGGTACTTAGGCTCCCTACAGCTCGTCAGTTGTTTGCCGACGAGAACGACTTAACAAGCAGAGTAACAAGGTACTCTCCAGTGCGTAGTTTCGCGCCCTCCCGCGCATACCCTTATCGTCCTCCCCGAAACCCTCCAGCGGTTCTTCAAGAGGAACAACAGCCCAGAGCCAGGCCGCCATCGCCCAATTACTCCCCCTCCAGGATTCATCTGATCCCAGCTACTCGCCGGTCAGGACACCGGAAGATCTTCCTTCCATACCGGAAGAACGAAGACCCATAGAACAAAGCACAGAAACTGAGGCTGGTCCATCCAACCCAGGTCAAGTTCTGGATCCCCCTGAACCAAATTTCTACCCGGAACCAGAGGACCTAGTCTTACCAAGCAGTATCCAACCCCTCGCAGGACTAACAGACGAAGATTTTATCGAGATCTACGAATACTTGCAGCGAGATAATTTCTTCAACAACCGCGAATAATAACCATATCTAGATATCGCCTTAGAAATGCTATAGAGAAGAACATTAACTACATACACACATCTATACGTATAACGATATACACTATCTACAACTGTCAAATAATAACAATAATAACAATAATAAAAATTTGTAAAGCTCTAAGGAAGTAAACTAATAAAAGAAAACAGATCAAAAAGGATAAATTGGGTCAGGTTCAACGCACCTAATTATTTCCCATCGTCAATCCCTCTCCTGAAAGAAGCGCAAAAGATTCTTAGTCTCTCGGCGTCCTAGGGTATAGCCGGCTTGGCAGGTTGCCCTGAAAAAGAAATAGAGAGAAGTATTACGTTTTGAGATTTCGTTGTTACGTCTCGATCGTAACTTCTCACGTATTTATTTGTTACGCAATTGTAACTTCTCTCTATTTCTTTTTCAGGGCAACCTGCCAAGCCGGCTATACCCTAGGACGCCGAGAGACTAAGAATCTTTTGCGCTTCTTTCAGGAGAGGGATTGACGATGGGAAATAAATTAGGTGCGTTGAACCTGACCCAATTTATCCTTTTTGATCTGTTTTCTTTTATTAGTTTACTTCCTTAGAGCTTTACAAATTTTTATTATTGTTATTATTGTTATTATTTGACAGTTGTAGATAGTGTATATCGTTATACGTATAGATGTGTGTATGTAGTTAATGTTCTTCTCTATAGCATTCCTAAGGCGATATCTAGATATGGTTATTATTCGCGGTTGTTGAAGAAATTATCTCGCTGCAAGTATTCGTAGATCTCGATAAAATCTTCGTCTGTTAGTCCTGCGAGGGGTTGGATACTGCTTGGTAAGACTAGGTCCTCTGGTTCCGGGTAGAAATTTGGTTCAGGGGGATCCAGAACTTGACCTGGGTTGGATGGACCAGCCTCAGTTTCTGTGCTTTGTTCTATGGGTCTTCGTTCTTCCGGTATGGAAGGAAGATCTTCCGGTGTCCTGACCGGCGAGTAGCTGGGATTAGATGAATCCTGGATGGGGGAGTAATTGGGCGATGGCGGCCTGGCTCTGGGCTGTTGTTCCTCTTGAAGAACCGCTGGAGGGTTTCGGGGAGGACGATAAGGGTATGCGCGGGAGGGCGCGAAACTACGCACTGGAGAGTACCTTGTTACTCTGCTTGTTAAGTCGTTCTCGTCGGCAAACAACTGACGAGCTGTAGGGAGCCTAAGTACCGACCGGGAGGCACGCCTGCGGCGTACACCAGCGGCACGGAGGGGAATTTCGCGTCCAACGGAAGAAGTTCGGCGGGGGTTAACCATCTACCGAGGGAATATGACTATTTAGTATATTTGATGCGATTGATTTAACACAAAAGGGGTTTACTTACGATGATGCGTAGAAAGGTACCTGTTAAGATGAATGGTTTTATAAGGTAAATGTAGTCACAGCAAGGTGGTTCATAGAGTTAAGACGAATAATACGGCTTAATGAATTATTGTGAGATAAACGAACGTAGATTATGATGGTACATCTCGCTCGTTCTCATGTAATGGTTGAAACGTTCGGCTATATACAGTTCATTGGGGTACAGCAATTAATGATTTATTTAATATATTTTGAATTTTTCAGGGGCATGCGGTTGCACCGAGAGGTCCGGAGATTCAGGGGGTACAGACAAGGATACGGGTAAGAGCGGCTGGCTTACTTCAGATAAGTATAAAATTCATAAAATGTTTTCGATAGTTAACTTGTAAGGCAGTGCATAAATTCTATTATTTCGACAGATCCTCTAGGAGCGAGTCTTAGATTCTGAGTCTAGTATCGATGTGCAAGACGTCACGTCACAGCGGCACAGGATCCACGGAGAAATTCTTTCAGAGAAGCTCTCCGTGAAAGCGGCAGAGGAGTAGAATTTACTACTCAATGCACATCGAGTGACTAACTCGAACGACGCTACACTCTAGGATACGCTTCGAGCGTTCTCAGAGGATCGGTTGAAATTTAAATAATTCAACTCGAAAGAAAAATTTAAAGTCTGTATACGGAAAGGTAGGATTCGGGGAAAATTGTCGTACAACGAATGATAATTTATCTAGCATATACTGAATTTCCAGGAGCATGCGGCTGCACCGAGAGGTCTGGAGATTCAAGGATACAGACGAGGATACGGGTGAGAGCGGCTGGCTTACTTCAGATAAGTATAAAATTCATAAAATGTTTCGATAGTTAACTTGTAAGCCAGTGCATAAATTCTATTATTTCGACAGATCCTCTAGGAGCGAGTCTTAGATTCTGAGTCTAGTATCGATGTGCAAGACGTCACGTCACAGCGGCACGGATCCACGGAGAAATTCTTTCAGAGAAGTTCTCCGTGAAAGCGGCAGAGGAGTAGAATTTGCTACTCAATGCACATCGAGTGACTAACTCGAACGACGCTACACTCTAGGATACGCTTCGAGCGTTCTCAGAGGATCGGTTGAAATTTAAATAATTCAACTCGAAAGAAAAATTTAAAGTCTGTATACGGGCAAGTAAGATTCTGGGAAAATTGTCAATAGGCCTAGAATAAATCGAACTAATATACAAAGTTATTATCAAGGTTGATTAAGAATGATTATTATTTTATTATTTCCTTACCGGATGACGGGATCAATGGATGAATGCAGGCACCGCTGCTCCTTCCCTGGGTTGCTCGACCTCGGTGAGAACCTGAAGAAGTGGCAAGGCAGCGCAGAGAATGGCCAAAGAGTCAGAGGTTGCTGGATGGTAGCACTTTATTAAAGTGTTAATGTTGATACAGCTCTCTTAATAGAGATTGAGACTAAGTCCCGAAAGAAAAAATCAAAATCGCGACTAAGTTATTTTCGAATAAGTTAAGGTGTCCGGTAGGCTTCTAGGTTTTTCCTCTTCGAGAGCTGGAGATCTGATGGGCGTAGAGAGAGCTGAGACACAGGCGAGCTAATGGCGAGAGCTGTGTTAGAGGGCTGACCGACTTTGTCTAAAAGGCCCGGAGAGAGCAGCTGGGGTGCCTTAAATACCTTCCTCTGGTTCGACGTTTAATGGTAGGGAGAGGAGGTGGGCCTCTTCGGTGATTGGTGGGTCGGCTGCTGGAGCTATCCCTTCCTGCTATGAGTTTGCGATGTAGTGGGTGAGAGTTTCGTGGTAGGGATTGCAAGTCTTGAGTCTTAGATTTATTAAATAATTTTAGAATAATTTTTAATAATGATTTTTAACAATCAGAATTTTTTATAATATCATATTTATGTCATTAGAAAATTTGAGTTCGATTTATAGCAATTGTTTAAATTTTAAGTGATATTTTGGTAAATTCTGATGTATTAAACCATTATTATTACAATGATTTTTACAATGGTGCATATATAGTTAAAATTAATAATTAGTAAAAATTAATAATTAGTAAATTAATAATTAGTAATAATTAGTAAAGAAAAATTTAGCATTTGGATTGCAGATTCTAACGCAACGGATGCGAAGATGGCTTATCTCTTTTTCTAAAAATAGATATGCTGGATGTCCTTCGAAGAATGCTCACTGCATTCTTTCTCTTTATAAGACACATTAGTAACAGTAATATTTTTTAATGAATTACCTTTTAAAATTCGTTTACGTGGTTTAAATTGGCATATTACACGTATTATTTCCAGGTTTAATAATTATCTTAAGACTAATTATTAAGATTTATCATTTACAAGATATATTTTTATTTATTTAATAAAGGCTTTAACAATTAGAATTTTTGTGGTTTTATATGTATATATTTTAAAATTTTCAAAGTCGACTTTTAATGATTACTCAAGTCTATGAATAATATTTTAATAAATTCTAATGCGTTAAGCCATTATTATTACAATAAATTTTACAATAAGAATATATGGAAATTAATTATCGCTTCGCTTAATAGTTATTATGTCGCTAAAAGAAATTTTATTCTTACAATTCTCGGAACAACGTATGAAAAAGCGGCTCGTTTTACTTCTAAGAATGATCACGACGGATGTGCTCGAAGAATTCATTGCACGCTCTACCGTGATCTTTTATTCAAGAGGTCTTTTGATTCTGACAATATTTTATTCTTTGAAGATTTTCATTTGGGCGACTTTTATATTAGCACATATATACAGGGTCTACCAAAAGTGTGGAAACCCCTAAATATCTCGGAAAATATACGTTTTACAGAAAAGTGTTTCCAACAAAAGTTGTAGGGTTTAAGAAGATCTATATACTGATTCTATCAGTTTGACCTTGGATGGCGTCGTCAAGGTCAGGTCAAGGTCACATTGACTTTTTTAAATGACACCCCCTACATTTGATTGCATATTCTTATAGCTTAATTCAAGAGCTTTCCAAAACACTATAATAATGTTCATTTTTATTAAGTACTTTGCGAGTTATGAGGGTTGAATGATAGAGTAGCGCCGGTATTAACATTATCCAAGGTGTACTACATGGAGGTTACTCGCTCGGATTTGCATCTGTTGTGTGTGTGATCCAGCTAACTAAGGCAAGATCGGTCGTGGATCCAGTCAGCAAAAGCAAAGACCCAACCAAATTACAATCGAGCATTTAAAGACCTGGAAAGCAATCGACATAGTAATGTTACGTCCCGCTACAAAAATTTATTTTAAATATATAATCAATATATAATCACATTACATTACTACTTATATACTCTCTCGAGTTAGTATTTTTGCTATTATATAATCGAATAATAATATAAAATTATAGAAGATCAAAATGCTGTATTATTCATACAAAGAGAATATTTCTAAAAATACTTCATTCACTCTTTATATAAAGAAAACTCAGTTATATTTAATTATTCTATATAATGAACCCACATTACATGTGCAAAAGATTCTTTAAATTCATATTAAAACTCTATAGTAAATAGCACATTGATCTTCTTGCCTTATTTTTCATAAAATATAAATTGCAATAAGCCTGCATGGCTTAAGAGATGAAACGCGCCTATAAAACTTCAACACTATTTACTCTCAATGCGCCTATATAACGTTGATCATATATACATACAGTAAAATTCTATATTAAATACCTTAATACTAATCTTATATTATTTTCAGCTCTTATAAGGGGATCAAAAACGCTATAATACAAATAATTCACTCTAATTACTGCTATTACAATATTCTTTCGCCTAGAAAAGCATTATAATTCATATTAAATAGCCTTATTGATCTTCCTTCTATTAAGCGCCTGCAAAACCGCAGCCGTTTATACTCTTAAAGCGCCTACAGAATCTATATCGTATATACAAACGCCTAAAAACTTATACCTTTAATACAGTATAAGCAGCGCCTACAGAATAGTAACCTCTTATACTTTTAAAGAGCCTGCAAGACTTCAACCCTTTCTACATGGGATGGTAAAGTCAATTCCTACTTTACCGACCAAGGATAAATGATAACATAGGAAATTCCTACCTTACCGACTGATGATAAAACAGATTTCTACTTTACCGACTTTTTGTTACCGACACTTTTCTACCTTACCTACCTATGGTAACATACCGACTTTTTGTTACCGACACTTTTCTACCTTACCTACCTATGGTAACATACCGACTTTTTGTTACCGACACCTTACTACCTTACCGACTTATGGTAACTTACCAGCCCAACGACTTACCGACCTACCAGTTACCGACATTCTACCAGGAGCATACCTCTTTTATGAATATGCTACCCTGATACTTTAAAATTTTAAAACTTTAATTTTTAAAGATATTAACCAACAAACATATATATATTTATATATATTCTTTCACTAGGAGCATGCCTCTTTCATATACATGCTATCCTAATACGTTAATTTTGTTTAAATTCAGAAGTTACCGACATACTAACTTACCGACTTACCGACATATACCTCCTATGAGAATATACTATCCTGATACATTATAAATCTTTAAACCCAAATTTTGAGGACCACAACCGAATATTTACACATGTTTTTACATAATTCCGTATATTTTCGACTCCCTAATCTACAGGGAGGTCCAAATGTTAAATTCCATTATTCTTACAAATTTTGAAGTCTTGTTGGTAAAACATATTTCTTATACGTACACATACTATAGATACTTTTATTTAGCCGTCTACATATACTATATATGCGTTACTAAATACGCATATTCATATTGTTTATAACAAAGATTCGACCATGAGCTCATCAGTTAAATAATTTATAATAATTTAAAGATAAGCCGGTGCGACAATTCGGCGACGCAAATCTATTTTAATCGAAGGACACCTGTCACATAAATTATACGAAAAAATATCGAATATCACTGATAACCTTCAAGAAAAATATCAAGTATCAGAAGAATTGTTGCCAAAAGTGACTCATCGATGACTCACCGCATCCGGTTGCATCAGAATTTTTGCTACTTCCTGATTGGCTACTCTACTTCCCCCACCACCTCAAGACCCAAAAACGGGGACGCAATCATCGTTCAAACGCCTACGCAAAATTGCGCACGCATCACCCTTCTACCGATGAAAAGCTGCGCACGCATCCAATTTTAAGAGGGGAACCAATCATCAGAGACTCCGCCCTGCGAAAAGGAACCTGCTCCCACTCTGCGACAATTGCCCAAAAAGTAGGAATCCCGTTATAAAAACCCATGCAGAGCGACTCTCTTCGCATTTGACTCTCAGTTCTTTCAACGTATAACCTTCACGCAGTCACGAGTATTTATTTTTGAGCCGAAAAGGACTTAGTCCGAGAACTGTCAAATCTTTGTACTTGGAACAAAGTATATTAAAGTTTTATTTTATCATCACTTGAGTCTTCTGCCAGTCATTCATCACCGGCTCCTTCAACTCTCCTACAGCGACGTCACCGAGGTAGACTGTCCTCCCTGGAGATCTTCAACTTTACTCTTCAGTACTCATTGGTAAGTACTTATTTCTTTTATTTTACATACTTCTCTACTCTCGTGATTTGCAACGATATTCTACTACACTTACTATCTCTTTATTACGATCTACTACGATCAATTATTGCATCTATGTCTACTCTTGAGATGGTTATATGCAATTATAATTAAACAATTGAAATAATATTGCAATTACATGTCTGATACATAAAGATTTATCGAAGATATTATTATTATTATTATTATTAATTGAATCATTAATACAAATTATTGAAGACTCATTAAAGAGCTTCATTATAAAGACGAATTTACAATCGATTTCAATTTCCGAACAGACTTCCTTAAGTACATTCATGAAAATCACATATAATGGTAGTATGTCTGTCTCTTTTTATCACTAGATTCTCGGCGCGAGATTCAAACGAATATTATTAAAGGAATCATTTTAACTATTTGATTGAAGGCTAAGCCGATACGGTATCTATCCTTCCATTTTCCAGTACCTCTGTATTCCTTCAGCTTTATAATAAACGAAACAAAAAGCAATCTATTTCCCTATCTACCGAAAGTCCAGAAATTTCTACGAATCTACATATATTTTTCATGTATAACATATAAGGAGTTGGGGAACCTGCCATTTTATTTTACCATATTTCATGGCAGTCCGCCATTTTGTGAACAACTTTCAATAGTACATCGCATATTCTTATTGAAGCAATTTGCCAATGATTTAATTCACTTTTATTGACTCTATTATTTTATTTCATTTTAACAAATTAATTAATTTATTTTATTTAAAATTATATTAGTATGACTCATCGTCGTATGACTCATCATATAATTTATTGAAATATTCTGTTAACGAACACCTGCTGTATGACTCATCATCGTATGATTCATCATTGTATGACTCATTTTTATTTTATTTTATATTCGTATGACTCATCATTGTATGACTCATCATAAAATTTATTATAATATAATTAAATTCATTTATTAAATTAAAATCTTTTATTAAATTGAACATTTGGCAATTTGAATTATTTTAATTTGAATTATTTTATTTTATTATATGAAACATTTTATTCAAATCAATTGATTTCTTGTATTTCATGAACTGTTGCCGCATCTGCGCGATACTTTACCGCTGCATCTGCGCAACTCTATTTTAATTATTTGCGATGGTATATAATTAACATGTCTCCTTATATGATCTTCTCTCTCTAATATACTGGACAGCTTCATCTTTCTCTGATCTGCTATATGTACCAACGACCAAGGAGAGAAACCAAAGAATAAATATGTACTACAGGATATTAAATAAATCTATATAAATTTGTACTTTTCCTAAAATAAAGTGAACTTTTATTTCTTAACACGCACGATCCACAAGCATAATCCTTCGGAAAGCAGATAAATCCAGCGATCCAATCAAAGCAGTTAGGTCCAGAGCTCCCGGCGATCCCGAGGTATAGCCGGCATTGCGCAGGTTGCCTCAAAAGATAAATTGGGAGACGCACTTCGCTCATCTGTATGGTAAGCCCAGCAGGTCTGATCCTAGAATCAGAGAGTGAGGGAATAGTTACCGAAAACTGGAGAAGTAAGACGTAACAGTAAACAGTAAATAAATTTGTGGATGCTCATTTATCATAATAATTGTTCGAAATGTGTGCGTGTGCGTGCGTGCGGTGCGTGTATACAGAGATCAGGTTAGGTTGCACCAAACGATTGCAAATGTGTTTCAATGTGTTAAAGTAAATGCTGAAAGTGGCTGCCATTTACTTCCTGACAATATGCTAATCTTTGGTAGAATGTAGAAATGACTTTACGATTCGTTTCAAAAGGTATCAAAGCCATTTCATCCCTTATTCGCTGTATCAATTCGTGAATGGTTTTAGGTTTTGTTCTGTAAACCTTACTCTTCAGATATCCCCATAGATAATAATCAAGAGGAGTTAGATCTGGTGACCGAGGTGGCCAATCCTCTCCTCCCTCATTTCCGTTCCTTCTTCCTATCCACCGTAGCGGAAAAGTCTCATTTAAAATACGACGTGGTCCTGCACCAAAATGAGCAGGAGCTCCATCATGCTGAAACCATATTTCTTGGAAATTATTTGGAAAAGTATTCTGTATGGCTGGAATTATTTGATCAACAAGTAATCTCTCATACCTTTGAGCGTTCAAATATTCTTCAAAAAAAAACGGCCCTATTAAATAGCCATCTATTATTCCGCACCATACATTTATTTTTTGTGGATGTTGTGTGTGAGTTTCCCGCAACCAATTCGGATTCTCATCTGACCAGAAACGAAAATTTTGATTATTAACTTCTCCCGTTAAGGTAAAAGTTGCCTCGTCTGTGAAAACAATTTGATAAGGGAAGATGGGCCGGACATCTATTAGTGCCATCATTCTTTCACAGAAATGTATACGACGCTCCTCATCTCCGTTTTGCAATTCTTGAACGTATTGCAATTTATATGGATGGAACTTGTTCTTCTTTAAAATTCTCCAAACCGACATGGGAGCAATATCGTGAGTTTGAGCGACTCTCTGAACACTAGAATTGGGATCTTCAATAAATGTCTGCAGAACATCAAGTTGTTTTTCTTCGTTGGTTGCAGACAATGGTCTTCCTGACTTAGAGCGATTTCTTACGCTACCAGTTTGTCTAAAACGTTCTATTGTTTTTAACACAGTGGACTTATTAATTCGACGGTTCGGATACGTGTCATTAAATAATCGAACGACATCAGAGAACGATCTTTCGTTATCACCCCATCCACGCATCATGAGGATAGTGATTCTTTCACGTTCCGACAAGTCGCCAGCCATTTTTAAAACGTTTAATTTTAATTAATCGTACGTTGTATTTGGACGATAACAATTAATTTCTGCTTGCTCAAAGCTGAAGTTAGAAGGTGCTCGTTCTTTGATAGCTTTATACATTCTTAGTTGAATTTTAAATGCGAGTTAGACTGCATGTAGTGCGTCACATAGCGGTAAATGAAGGAACTAACGAGACGTTTCATACACGTTTTATGGAGCAATTTTTTGGCAATTTGACTTCAGCGAAATATGAGGATATGTTGAGGAATCGATCTTGCCTTAGTTAGCTGGATCACACACACAACAGATGCAAATCCGAGCGAGTAACCTCCATGTAGTACACCTTGGATAATGTTAATACCGGCGCTACTCTATCATTCAACCCTCATAACTCGCAAAGTACTTAATAAAAATGAACATTATTATAGTGTTTTGGAAAGCTCTTGAATTAAGCTATAAGAATATGCAATCAAATGTAGGGGGTGTCATTTAAAAAAGTCAATGTGACCTTGACCTGACCTTGACGACGCCATCCAAGGTCAAACTGATAGAATCAGTATATAGATCTTCCTAAACCCTACAACTTTTGTTGGAAACACTTTTCTGGTAAATACGTATATTTTCCGAGATATTTAGGGGTTTCCACACTTTTGGTAGACCCTGTATATTAATT